>NC_048233.1:88084953-88216612 GCF_002007445.2 Ailuropoda melanoleuca
GACAGAGATAGAGACAGCCAGCGAGAGAGGGAACACAAGCAGGGGGAGTGGGAGAGGAAGAAGCAGGCTCATAGCAGAGGAGCCTGATGTGGGGCTCGATCCCATAACGCCGGGATCACGCCCTGAGCCGAAGGCAGACGCCTAACGACTGAGCCACCCAGACGCCCCTGACGTGTTACTATATTAACTGAGGCCCACGTCTATTCAGATCTCCTTAATCGTTACCCAGCACACCTCCTCCATCCAGGACCCCATCCGGGACCTCGCGTTACCGTCAGCCGCGTCTCCTTAGACTCCTCTTGGCTTGATAGCTCTCTGACCTTCTTTGGTTTTGATGACCTTGACAGTTCTGAGTACCTGTCAGGCATCTTGTAGACGATCTCCCCTCACGATCAGACTGGGCTGTGGGTTTGGGAGGAGGACCCCAGGGTGAGGCGCCCTTTCCACCCCATCACGTCCGGGCTCGTGCTCCACACCTGGCTCGTCCCCGTGATACTAGCCTTGCTCACATGGCTGGGGTGCGTGTCAGGTCCCAGTCATACTGCCCCCGACGGCAGGAAGTCCCGGAGCTCAGCCACACTCGGGGTGGACGGTGAAGGCCCATGTTGCCAAGAGCAGGAACAGGGTAGCCTCATAAAGTTTAGGGAAGAATTTGTCTCTTCTCCTCTTTCCTTTAGGTGTTTGGCTGTCTATTCACATCCGTAGGACTCATGGATATTTCCTGTGTTACACTCCGGGTTCTAACCCAGAGCTAACTACTCTGTTCCCCTGAGGCTCGCTGTCCCGGCGTTGGTCACCGAGCGGCTGTGTCCCTGGGCCCTGGCTGCACGCCCGCGCTCTAGCCCTTCCCTCCTGGCGCCCCAGCTGCTCGGGGCGACTGCTCCCTTCATGCTCCAGTTGCCCCGCATTTGCTTGGGGCAGCGTCTTCAGGGGACGTTGTGTGGCTCGCTGGAGCGACGGGGTGTTTGGGCTCCCGGAGCACGTTTGCTGACAAACTCGACTGCAACTGACAGCAGGATTCGGATGTCTCTGATTTTATACTTTTCTCTCTTTGCTGAAAATTGGACTCCTAATGACTGACGCGAAGGTAATGGTTTGTTTGCTCACCCGATCTGTCTGCGTGCGTGTCGTCTGTTCATCAGCCATCCGTCATTACGATCGTCAGTTTCAGGATAACGACACGGCGCCAGGACCAACGGTCTAATTACTGAATGGAGCTAAGACTTCCTGCTTCCGCGTGCAGCCCCACGCAAACTGTCGCCTGAAATAATTTCTCTGTGAATGCCACTAATTTAATTAGCGGTTACGTTTGCTGATAGTATTTTGTTTTTGACTTTTAACATGTTGATTGGTGTTTTACAATTATGAGCAATTTTCACCCAATTTCATAATCTGATCTATAAAACCATTCATACTGAGAATTCTCGGTCTTCCCCCCCCGCCCCAGAGGCAGCACTAAACTGAAAACAGTGGGGTGTGTGCACGATCTTTCCAATAAAAAGAAGGCATGAGCAGATTCCCGTGTGTCTGTACACGTGTGGGCATGTGCGTGTGCTGCATGAGTGCACGTGTGCGTGCGTGCGTGCAGGCGTATGTCTGCCCCCACCCTGCAGAGACGGTAGCATGCTGGTCCACTTAAGGGCGCATCCTGGAGACAGCCCCGGACGGCACCCAGAGGCGTCCGCCTGTCCTGACGACACCCCCGTCTTCCACCGTGAGGGTCCTCCGTGGTGCGTGCAGCCGCGTGTCCCTGGGATGCCTGTGCGGGGCCTGGGGTTGCGGACTCTAAGGGCTCCGTGGGCAGGGGTCTGGTCGGCCCCGCTGTGCTGGGCCCCCGCTCGCTTGCTCCGTCGGACGCTGGCGCTGAGTCCGAAGCCTGTGTGGGGTGCGCCCCCTCCCGCAGCCAAGGGTCCGACTTGACATCAGGCTTCCAAAGACCGTGTTGCCGCCGCCTCCCGTTGTTTGCGATGCTTTACACCTCGCGACGGCTCTCCCGTGGCCTTGGTCGGAGGGCTCTGGGGCAAAGCCAGCCCCCAACGCGTGGCTGCAAACCGCTGTCTTTCTGGACGTTTCTCCCTGACGGGAGAATCAGGAAACCCTTCGTACAGGAAACAGTGGACGTGGGACATGATTCAAAAGGTGCCGAAGGGGCGCACTCCCACCCGCCGCCCGGTCCTCCCGTGTTCCCGGGCAGCCTCCGTGACAGCGTTCTCGGCTTCCGGAGTCGTGCGAACATAGCGCAGTTCAGTTTGTGATTCTCAGCTCGCCCGCGAGCACGGTTCATTCCAACCCCGATCTTGTCTCCTCTGTCTCCGATGGCGTGCCTGCGCCAGCTCACGTCCTTCGCAGGGAGCTGTGTCCCTCTGGACACGGGTCTTTGAAAGCCCAGGCCCCTCACCCAGCCTCGGGCATGGGCTGGCCGGCCACCTGCTCACACATCGTTCTTCCAGAGAGCCCTCAGCCCGCCCTGTCACCTCCCGAGCATGTTACTCCCTCAGCTGCGACAGCGACAGCGTTGGAGGAGAGAGGAGGTCACCGACCCCTTCTCCGAAGCAGCCCTCTGTCCGAGCCCAGCCAGGCGGCCTCATCCCTGCGGCTTGTGCGGAGGAAGCGAAGCCGCCCCGGGGCTGGTCAGGCGCTTTGGCTCCAAATGCCACACTCCTCTCTGGGCAGCCAGCGTGCAGCAGTGGGCGGGCTGCCTTGCCCGGGACTTCCTCCGGCCCGGAGCTCCACTCCATAACCCCCTCCAGGAAGCTGCGTGTGGCGCGGGCAGGCGGGGAGCAGAGGGCTTCGGTGCACCAGCCAGCTGTGGGCGCACCCCCCGGTGTGGGCTCAGAGTGTGGCTGCTTTCTTCCTGCGCTGCCTGACCTGTGGGGCCCACGCAGGCACCGTGGGGCGCGTTTCTGTGCTCACTCGGGTTAGCCGCGGAGCCACGTGGATGCGTGGATGGGGTGTCCTGTGCCGAGCACAGGGGCGGCTGGCCTCACGCGTCAGCATGCGTCATGATGCTGATTCCAGGTCCTGAATCACAGCAGGTGCTCAGTAAATATTTGGGAATGTGGACACACACTGGGGGGTCCAACGCCGGGGTTCAGGTCCCAGCTCCCTGTTTCCCAAAGGAGCAAGCGACATGGGACCGGGGCTTTGAGCCCCAGCGGCTGTATCCACAGTCCTGGGAGAGCGAGGCCCCGCCGGTCTCCGCCGATCCCACAGCCAGGGACGAGGATGGGCGTGTGACGCGTGTGGGGGCCAAGCCAGAGCTTCTGCTCTGCCAGGGAGGGACCGCTGCACCCCCAGCCCCACGTCCCCCCAAGCTCTTCTCTCGGGCAAGGTTGGGCCCGCAAGCTGGCCTGACTTTCTGATCTGAGCAGGTTTTGTCTCTGCTCTGCCGGCAGTCGGTCCTGTGAGGACAGGCGTCCGTCACTTCCTGGGCTCCCACTGGGGCTGATTTGGGCACGAATCGGGGGCTTGGGGTCTCAGCCCATTGCCTTGCCATTCTCCTGGTGAATATCATTTCAGTTCAAGACCAGCAGCTTACAAGTGTCATGTGGAGGCTTCCTGGCTGGCTGGGAAGCCAGGGTGACCTGTCACGACAGCGTCCCCCTCCCACCCCCACCCCATCTCCCAGAGCTGCCCTCTCTCCTCATCGCTCCTGCTCAGCGTGGCCACTGTGGCCAGCTCCAAGGCCCCACGGGAGGTCTTCGGGTCCAGAGGCCCAGGCTTACCGCCAGAATAGTGGGAGGGGCCTGGCCCTGTCTGCAGTGCGACTAGTGAAGCAAGATCAAGAGGGAACAGACGTGAGCACCTCCAATGCGTCCCTGTGCTGAGGACTTTACGTGGTTATGGCATCAATGCTATGAACGGCCGCCAGCACTTCTGCACGGCCTGGCCTCAGGGCTTCGAGTCCGGCTCCGCCGACACATGCAGCTGAGACCCCGGTCAGCCTGACTTCCCACAGGCCGCCTGCCGCTGCACGACGCTGGTGACAGTCTGATGCGTGCGTCTGACAGGCCGGAAGCCTGTGCATCCCAGACCCCTTCTATGGAAGGGAGAAGGGAGCTAGATGCCAGTTCAGTGAGGCTTCTGGGGGCTCGGCGCTCTGGAACATGATAGAAGGTCCTCTCCAACGTGAAGACAAGCTGCCGCCCTCACCCCCCCTCCCCCCCGAGGGCATGCACACGCGCACACGGGCGCGGTGTTTGCTGGGCCCTCCTGGGACTTGGAGGGCACACGTGCCGTATCCGAACACGTTTTTCCAGCCCGTCTCCAGGCCTCTGTGAAGCTGCCCACTCTGAGCAGGGAACACCTGCAGCCGCTTGGCCTCATCATGCCGCAGACGCAACGGGGCTGAAAGCTTCCGCGGCGGAGGGGGGGCCGCGAGGCGCCGCTGGCCGGCACCGCCGGGAGAATCACGGCGCGGACCCCAGGACCCTGGAACAAACCTACGCCCTTGTCCGCAGATCACTGTTTCTTTTGGGGAGCACCTGTGCGTGCCAGCTCGCATACCCGGCCCTCAGGCAGCAGAGGAGCTGGCCTTGGACACGGCCGCCGCCTGGAGACACTGAACAGACTGCCCCCTTCTGTGAGCCCCATGCAGACTGGTCCCTCGCCTGCACGTTCTGCCGGGAGCCCCGCACGTCCCAAGACAGGGCAAGAGAACCTGGCATTTGGTGAAATGAAGGAGCAAAAGCCGACAGGCTCCCAGGGCGAGGTGCGGCCAGGGAGGGAGGCAGGGCCTCGCGGTTGTGGGATAAGCTCGCGCCAAGGCCAGGGCAGGACAAGGCAGGGGCTCCTCTGGTTGTGTCGAGCTGGAGGTGGTGGAAGTGCTGCCCGGAGTGCCGTCCTCCCAGCCCCACCCCCAGGGGCTCCTTGTGTCTCTGATGGAGCCCCCAGCCCACCTCGTGGCCGGGGACAGCAGGCTGGCTGGTCCCTCTCAGGAAGGGGCCTCAGCTGCCCTGGTTCTTGCGCCCAGTGGGAGTCTTGGTGCTTGTGGGCCCCAGGGTGGGCACTGCAGGGGAGGGGCGGCGGGGGGACAAGAACATCCCTTCTGTTGTGGGAAAGCGGACAGGTGCGGGTGCTGGCTGTGGTCTCCTGGGGAGGCAGACCCTCGGAGAGCCGCGGCGGGGGGCTCCAGGGCTGGCTCCCTCCCAGGGAAACCAAGCAGGACCTACAGGTGTGGAGGGCAGCGGGGGTGTCGGGGAGCCGTGCAGCCTGCGGTGGGCATAGGGGGCAGGGCACCAGGTCTGTGTGTGGCACAACGGCCCCCAGATCAGGGGGGTCACGGGCCTCAAAGAGCAGGGGCTGGGGCCAAGCTGTGGAGCCGCCTTCCTGTGGATGGGGGCTGTGAGTTGGCAGGGAAGCTGCATTCAGGGCTAATATGGGGGGGGCGCCGTGCCGACTGAGACGTGGGGGAAATCTGTGATGACAGGAGCCACGTGTTCAGCCACTAGGACCCTGCAGCAAACCCCGTGGCCCTGGTGGGTCACTAGCGGCCTGGCGTCTGGCCTGGGCTCAGCTGTGGCCTGGCTCAGATGGGGGAGGCAGATTGCCCACAGGAGGGGGCCAGCCCCACTTGCCCCTCACGAGGCTCACTGGGCGTCTGGCCCCCTCCCCAAGGAAGACTTGCCCGGCACTGCTCCCTAGTGCTCCCCCTACCCTAACAGCAGGCAGACAGACCCCTTCCTCCCTCCCTCCTTACCTCCTCAACAGCCCTGGGGATGGGGATCAGCCCCTTCCCGAGGCCCAGCACCTGTGGGAGCCCAACTGTACCCCAGCTCTCCTTAGTGCACCTGCAGCGTCCGCCCTCCCCCCGGGAGCACCCTGACCCCCTCCCGGGGATGTGCCAGACACCCAGTCTCCTGCTGCCGACAAGGTGCCCCCAGCACTCCTCCGCACGATGTTCTCCGGACCCTTCCTCCCATCTGGCCTGGCTCCTCCATCACGGCCCTGGACTCCGCAGCCTTGGTCTGGGCAGGCCTGTGCGGGGCAGAGGGTCACTGAGGCCTGCTCCTTGACACAGGCACTGCCTTTCCTGGACCACATGCTCCAGAAAGTTCTGCAGCTGCTCCCAGGACCCCTTGACTTAAGCCCTCCCAAGAGGGTGTTGGTGGCTGGCCTGAGAGCAGACGTGGGCTGCTCCTTCCTCTGGGGTGCAGCCAGCACGTCATTCTGGAACAGCCCCCGTGGGCCTGGGGAACGGCGTGGGCTCAGGCGGGCCTGATTCAGGCCGGGGAATCCTAAAGTGGTTGACTTCCCGGTGTGTTGAAAATAGTCGTTTTGCTCTTAACTCAGAAGGCCAATCACTGAAACAGGATTCCAGCAGCTTCACCCAACAGCACTACTGCGTATAATGGAAGCCAGCCTGGGCTTGCGAGGGGGCGTCTCCTTGCAGGAGACCCTGCGTGGCCGTGAGGGCAGGGGCCCCTGAGCCAGGACCCCACGGCCTCCTGGGTCCCTGCTGCCATCCAGGCCACCTCACCAGGGAGGGGTAGCCCCGGCCTGGGCACTGGGTGACTCAGACCCAGAGACCGTGGGGGAGGGGAGCTCCAGCACAGCGGGGACATGCCCGGCCCCTCCCACCGGACGCCAAGGCTGCCCGGGGAACTGGCCCCTCCTGCAGGCGGCACCCAGGGACCGTGGCTGCGGCCAGGGCGAGGGCAGGGAGGAGGCTGCGGGGGCCAGGCCAGGCGGCCGGTCCTGGGGTCGCGTCCTGCTCCACCCCGAGTGCAGAGCTCGCCAGAGCCTCAGGCCCCCCGTCTGCCAAATGGGAAAGCCGTGGACAGCAGAGCGGTCGGCGATTTCAGCCTGGGGCTGGACATGCAGCAAAGAAACGCTCCAGAACCGCACGTCGTGACTGTTACCTCTTTGCAGACTCACGGGACAGTGAGACTCAGGCGGGGACGGACACACAGAGATGGTCAGGACACTGTCGCGGCCAACCTAAGCAGGGGCTTCCAGAGGCAGCAGCTGCCGTCCCCCAGAGCCCGCCTCCCAGGGGGTCCCCGTGCCAGGCACTGGAGGGCCGGCCTACCAGTGGGGAGGGGCACGGCGCGGCCGGGGGGCTGCAGGGGCAGGGAGGGCGCAGGCATCTGCGGGCAAGGCAGCCTCCAGGGCTGAAGAGGGCGCCCTGGCTCCAGGCCACACGGAGCACTGAGCCACGGTTCCCGCTCTCGCAGAAGGTGGGGCTGGGGGCAGAAATCATCCACTCCCGGTTCTGTGGAGCACATTCCCCCCTCGCAAGGGAGGGGCCGAGCACAGGCCCTCCCACCTCTGCCCTCCCTCCCCCGTCCCTCCCCTCCAGGTGGTCACGGGGGTGCTGGCGGGGGTTCAGAGCCGGCACGGGGCCAGTGTGTCGTGCGCAGAACCTCCCGTCTCACAGATGGAGACCAGAGAAGGTGAGCAATTTGCCCCAGGCCACACAGCCTGCAGTGGTGGCCGTGCACACATGGTGGAACCAGGTGGTCAGGACACGCCGAGTGGGACTTGCTGGGTCAGACCGTGACTCTGAGTCCTGAGCACCTCCCAACTCCTCCCCGGTCTACACCCCACTGGCCTCGCGTGAGGCCACCCTCGGCACTGTCCTCTGACCAGACCGTCCTGCTAGGTGTGAGGGGGCATCTCCTCGTGCTGTCGGTTTGCGTCTCCCTAATGACCACCGATGTGGAGTGTGTACGAGCCTTGATGTTCATGTTTGTATCAGGAGCGCTCCAGTTTGGGGGTTAAAGTTCACCATTTCCAGGTTCTGGGCCAGACACGCGTCACAAGGCACATCACCGCTGTCCTTCCACTGATGACGCATCTGCACCTGGTCTTCCGTACACGTGGGACTTCGGCACCGGAAGGAAAAGGCTCGGTGGGAACACGAAACGGGGCGGCCACGGGGGAGAACCGTGCTCCCAGAATCACCACGTGATGCAGTGGTCCCACTCCTGGGCGCCTCCCTCAAAGACCTGAAGAGGTTCTCGCACCCACGGTCCCAACAGCCTCAACGTGGAAACCAGCCATGTTCGTGGACAAGACGTGGCCCATCCACGCGATGGGATACTCTCCAGTCTCAAGGAAGGACATTCTGACACCTGCTATGACACGTCGCACTGCGTGAAAGATGCCAGTCACGAAAGGACAAATCCCGTAGGGCTCTACTTAGGCGAGGGCCCCGGAGCCGTCAGATTCGCGGCGGCGGGCGCCGGGGGCCGGGGGAGCAGAGGGCCGAGTTTCCGTCGGGGAAGGCGAAGCCACTCTGGAGACGGACGGGGGGCACAACAGTGTGGATGCACTGAACGACCCTGAGCGCTGAGACGTGGCGACGGCGGCAAGTTCCACGTCAGGTGTTTTTACCACAATTAAAAGTATTTTAAAAAGGGGGGGAAGGTGTGGCCTGAGGTCCACGAGCCCATGCTGGCTCTGCGCGCCCGCTGGGCTGTGGGGAGGCCAGGCACGCCTGGGGTGGGGGTGCCGTCCGCAGGCGGGCCTGGGGGTTACTCCTCCCCTGCACGCAGACCTCCCAAAGGGGCGGCCGTCCCCCTGCCACGGCGGGAGGGCACAGACAGGGCGGTTGCCCAGCCTTGGTAAGGCACCACATGCCACTGAATTGTTCACTTTAAAACGGTTAATTTTATGCCATGTGGACGTCACCTCAACTAAGAAAAAAGTACCCTTGAAAACGGAGGGACGCCCTGTCTTCTGAGAGGCTCACTGGCAGGGAGGGCCCCCAGCGGCAGATGCAGCTTCTGGCCTCATGAAGACCTCACCCCAGAAGCCGCCAGAAAGACGCAGGCTGTTGGCGGGCGGTTGCCACGGCTACCTCCAAATCCCACTCGATCAGTGTGACTTCACGCTTTGTGTGTGGATGTGGGGGGGGGGGCTCGGCTCTGCAGGGAGGGCCCAGGGACGCACCCCAGAGGGGCCGTCCGTGATGCCCAGAAAGCCGGAGTGGGGTGGCCAGGGGTGGTCAGGGCCCACGGGCCGGACACAGGGGCTCTGCTAGCCTCCTTTCTGGGACTTGCATCGGAAGTTGGGGCTCCAGGCCTGTGTGTGGGTCAGTGAACGTGGCCTTGACATGGTCCCACGGCAGACGCTCCCTGTCCCCTGGGTCCTGGAGACTGAAGATCGAAATGCAGGAGCAGGCAGGGTGGGGTCCTCCTGAAGCCTCCCTCCTTGTGTATAGGCGGCGGTCCTCTTCCTGTGTTCTCATGGGGTCTTCCCTCCGTGCATGTCTGTCCTGATGTCCTCTTCCTGTAAGGACCCTGGTGACACTGGATCAGAGCCAACCCAGTGGCCCCAGGTAACCCTGATCACCCACCGAAAGACCCCATCTCCAGGTACAGCCACATTCTGGGGGTCAGGCCTTCAACGTCTCTTTTGGGGACACGGCGCAGCCCAGAAGAACCTGGTTCTGCATGCTGTCCCGCACTCGGCGGTACCACGACCCCCTCACGGCACCTGCTGTGGCCGGGCCCCTCCTCACATGGCACTTGGACGGCCTCGGAAGGTCTCCTGGTGCGTCCCCGAGGAGTCTCCACAGAGAATGACAAAGAAGAGAAACGCACTGCATTGAAAGAGCAAGCTCTCCGGAGCTCTGCAAGGGCTTTCTTGGGCGCTTTCTTAAAAAAATAAAACGTGCGCTTTCAACACCCCCAGATCTGGCCTCCTCCATCAGGTGGCAAGAGGGGGCGTTCCCGGCCCCCAGAGCGGTGGCAGCTGGCCACCTGCTCTCGTCTGCTGCCCCCAAAGGCAGGCCTGGACCCCACGGGGCAGCCACCGCCAACCCAGACACCTCTCCCTGCCAGCACGTGGCCCCGGGCGGCCTGACGGGAGCCAGCATGGCGGGGGGAGCAGCCTGCTGGGGACCGGTCCATGTGCAGACGCCACACATGGCATGAGCTGCCTGGGGGAGACCTTGAGAAGCCACAGTCTCCCATGGCAGACTGTCCCCCCGCCCCGCTCCTCGCCAGGGCCCGAGGCCCACGGGATCCAGTCCCACGTCCCCGCCGCCCGCCCACTCTCCCAGCATTCTCTGCCTCAGCCGTGCCGGCGCCTCCCCATTCCCCAACGACCTGCTCCCACAAGCTATTTTTTTTTTTTTTGGTTTATGTGTACTTTTTAAAAAATTGAGGTGAAATTCATACAATGAAAAATGCACCCTTCTCAAGTGCACAATCAGTGGCATTTAGCGCCTCACGGTGCTGTGCAAACACCACCTCCATCTAGTTCCAGAACATTCTCACTGTCCCAAAGGAAACCTTGTACCCACGGGCTGCCACTCCCCGCCCCCGCCCCCGGCAACCGCTCATCTACTTTTCGTCTCTGTGGATTTGCCTGCTCTGGGCAAGGAAGTCAGGCGACACGTGGTCTCCACGTCTGGCTCCGTTCTACCCGGCGCCACATTTTCAAGGCTCGTCCACGTTGTGGCGAGTGTCAGTGCCTCGCTCCTCTCTGGGTGAGTACCCGTCCCCCGCATGGCTGCCCAGGGGCTCTCTGCTCCGTGCTCCCGTACTCACACCAGGCTCCGTCTCTCTGGGAAGCAGCAAGAACCGGCATCTGCTGGGTGCCGTGCTGGAGGGCAAGAGCTCACCGGGTCCTCGCTGCACTGGGAGGTGGGTCCCGTCACCGTCCCCCTTCACGTACACGAGTCACCTGGGGGGCCAGGGCAGGACTCGACCCGGCATCTGGCTCCGGGGTCCACGCTCTTGCTTCTGCAGCAGCTGGATGGGAGAAGGACCGCGTCCTGGGGCTGCTGGGGTCCCGGATGTGTGACGGCTACTCCAGCAAGTCACCCCCCCCTTTAACTTACAGCAACACGTAGCTCAGCCGTCAGCCAATGCGCCGACCAGTCCCTAGAGCCCAGACTGATCGAGTGCCCCGGGGGCTGGTGCTCCCTCGCCGCTCTGAGCTGACCCGGGCCGGGCTTCCAGTTTCACACCTGCCCAAAGGGGTGCCGGGGGGCAGGGCGGCATGCAGATGTGCACCTTGGCTGGGGGACACTGACTCCAGCGCCCCAACAGCTCTCCTGCCCATGCTGAATGGGGCAGGGCTGACACTGGGGCGATGCTCACTGCCAAGGAAGTTCCTACAAATATGCTCCCACGCTCTCTCCTGCCCATCATCCGTCTGTTAGTCCATCCTTCCGTCCACCCATCCATCCTCCATTGCTTGACCTGTCCCTCTACCACCTGACCCATTATCCATCCATCTGCCTGTCCTTTTCTCCCAGCTCCCCACCTATTCATCAACCCCAACTCTCATCCACCCATCCATCTGTCCGTCCTTCCATCCTTCCATCCACTGGTCTATCTGATGTCTGTGAGGCCGTCTCTGTTAAATTGAGCACTGAGTAGGGGAGCCTGGGTGGCTCAGTCATTAAGCGTCTGCCTGCGGCTCAGGGCGTGAGATCCCAGAATCCTGGGATTGAGCCCCGCATCAGGCTTCTCTGCTGGGAGCCTGCTTCTTCCTCTCCCACTCCCCCTGTTTGTGTTCCCTCTCTCGCTGCCTGTCTCTCTCTCTGGCAAATAAATAAATAAAATCTAAAAAAAAAAAAAATGAGCACTGAGTAACATAAGCGCCCTGCCTTTGAGGGGCATGCGGCTCAGCACAAGGATGGCCAACTGGGGAGGGGCCGGGGTCAGCATGGCAGCAGACGGCCCAATAGCATGGAGCAGGGCTTGGCCCTTGGAGCTGAAGGAGCATGGCAGGGACCTCAGGCCCTGGAAAGCCAGGGGAGGGTGGGGATCCTGGTGGAGACCCGGGGGAAAGGGGTGTGGCCCTGCCTGACTGAGATGGGCAGGGTGGGGCCCGGGCCCGGCTCCTTGCACGCAGGCTCCCTCCCGGGCTGAGGGGACACACCTGGCACCCCCAGGTTCAGGCCATCACACACTGCCACTCCTGCCCTCCCAGGGCTGGTCACCTGGGCTGAATCCTGCCCACGCCAGCTGGAGGACAGCGGCCCCGGAGACCCCTGTGGTCACCCCCCTCCGCCCCGTGCCTCTGCCCGGCTCCCTGCAGAGCTGTCCCCACGTGGCCGGAAGCCGGGGGGCCGGGCCAGCTGTAAATGACAGGGTGCGGCTGGGCTTGTCATGCATCTTCTTTTTTTGTTGAAGTTCAAGTGTGTTGGACTGTGCCGAGCATGAGGTTTGGTCTAAAATAAGCCCGGAGGTGCGTCAGTGTGTGGGCTGGCTCTGCAGGCTGGAGGCCGGCTCCACGGCGCCTGGGGTGGGGGCTGGGGGCCACCTGCTGCGCTGTGGTCCCGGGACTGTCACCTCCCGGGAGCCTGAGGGCAGAGAAGCCAGCCCCCGCTCGGAGGCGCCTGCTGGGGGGCTCGAGGACCCACCGCTTGGCGCTGGGTGGCCATACTCCGCGTCCCCCGCGAGCACTGGGGGTTCTCAGCTTGGCTGGGGAGTCAGGCACCCCCGGTTTGGCTCTGACTTCTTCTGCCAGGGAACTGTGGGGGCAGAACAAAGCAGAAGAGCTTTCTCCCCCAGGGAGACAAACGCAGCATTTCCTGAGTGCCTCTGAGTGGCTGGCGGGCTCCGTCCTGCACCCCAGCTAGCGAGGCTGGGGAAGGGGCTGGAACATGGCCTGCTTTTCTCTTCTCTCCTCCTTCCCTGGGGGCTCCCAAGCACTGGCGTTCCACGTTCTAGCTTGACAACGTCCGGCTGGCAGGGGCCTGGTGGGGCAGGGACGGCCAAGACCCCGGCCAATAGCTCTCCTCCCACTCTTCTGTCCTGCTGTAATCCTGATATTGTTTGGGGCAGCAACACCCCCAGGTTCTAAAATGAATAATTTCCTGGCTTCTCTTGAAATTGTGGGGAGATGCATAGCACTGTTCTAGCCAATGAGATGCAGGTGCAAATCGGCTGGGAATTTCCAGGAAAGTTTGGCTTTTCTAATATAAGTACCAATCTGTCACTTCCTTTGGCCTTCTTGCCTGGAATGTGGATGTTATGGCTGGACCTTTAGCAGCCATCTTGTGACAGTGAGGCGATGGCCAAGAGACTTTAAGCTACTGCATCCTTGACCTGTTGAATTAATGCCTTTAGCTATCGACCTCCAGATTTAAAGACAAATAACCTCCAATCTCTTTTAAAGCATCGGTTTAGCTCGGTCATCTTTATTCCCTAATTGATAAACTTGGCAAAGTGTTGTCCAACTCAGAGGTTCACGTCCCTGTGCCCTTGGGTGCTGCTCTCTTGTAGTGTTATGCTCACAGCCTTGATAAGAAGTCCTAGAAGGATCAATCACTAATACACCCCAGCTCTTCAGGAAGGCTGGGCCCTCTCCCCTCCTCAGGGGACAGGACGGACAGCTTGCCACGTCTCTTTCCTGATGGCTCTGTGTGCACACATTTCCCTTCTCTGCAGCCCCCAGCATGTGGCCAGTGCCGCTGGGCCCAGGCACATCACCCTGAACGTGTTTGCTGAGTGGGTGCCAGCTGGCCCAGGGGGTCAGGGGATCCTGTTTGCAGCTTGGTACAGGGTAAGAGGTGTGCCCAGGTGGTCCAGGGCCAGGGGAAGGCAAGGAAGACCCAGAGGGCCAGGGAGTGGCTGGGCATGGGGATTGGGCCCTGGAGAGGTGCATGCTGGGGAAGGTGGGGAAGCACCCCAATGAGGTGAACAGCCTGAGGAAGGCCAGAAACAGCAGGAGGGGCCAGTGAGGGCTGTGGGAGGCTGGTGGGCAGACAGGGAGGGTTCCAGGGCAGACAGAGAGGCAGCAGAGGGGATAAGGAGGGGTCCCGGGAGGGAGAAAGAAGCTAGGATGATTCCAGTAGTCCAGGGGAGGACAGTGGTGCCAGCCTCTCTGTCTGAATCTCTCCCTCCCCATGTTCCCAGCCTGCCCCTCATGTTCCCTGAGCGCCCTTCCCCTGGAGCCCTGCAGGGGTCTCCCCAATGACACCCAGAATCTAGGCCTGATGGATCAAGGAGGGCTTGATGCCCCCCCCCCAAAATCCATATCCATGCCCTAACCCTAGAACCTGTGAACTTGACCTATTTGGAAGAATAGCCTTTGCAGGTGTAACTGATGTAAGGATCTCGAGACGAGATGCCCTGGATTTAGGGTGGGCGCTGAATCCAAAGACCGTAGCCCTCGGGAGAAAAGGAAGAGGAGAGGACGCACAGAGGGGGGCGGCCACGCGAAGGCGGAGGCAGAGACCAGAGGGACGCCAGCCAGGAATGAACGCGCGGAGCCCCGGAAGCCGGAAGCGGCAGGTAGAGCCTCCGGGGAGCGTGGCCCTGCTCACACCTTGATTTCAGCCCTCGATGCCGAGTTTGGACTTCCGGGTCCCGGGACCACGAGAGAATAAACTCGGGTTGTTCTGAGCTCCCTGGTGTGATGCTTTGTGGCCGCCGCGGGATACTCCCTCCCTCCTACTGCTCAACGCAGTGAAGCATCAGGCACGTGGCTGGGGCCCCCCAGGGGCCCCCGGGCGGCAGAGACTGGGTGGACGCAGGCCTGGGGCAGTCATCCTCAGCCCTGCCTCTAGGAGCCATTGCACGGGGCACCCAGGTCAGTGCGTTCCCAGGCAGATGAGGGCTCTGGGAGCCCGAGGGTGGGTTCCAAGCGGCCAACTCATCTTGGACTGCACTAGACCCAACCGTCACTCAGCCACCTGGTCCTGGTCCAGCACACCCACGTCAGGAGGGCAGGGACCCTGAACGAGGGTGAGTAGGGGTCAGTGTGCCGGCCCCATGGGGCCTCTGGGAATGTGCGTCCTCCAGACAGCCTCTCCACTCCTTCCGTGGGCAACTCGGCTGCCGCCGGAGCCTTTGTCCCGGGGCAGAGCCGCCCGCCCAGGCCCCTTCTGGATCGCACGTTGGAGCCTCTGTGCCAGGCTCAGGATGGGGCAAGGTCAGCGTGCACAGCTCACGCGGGAGCTGGGGTGACATTTCTAAAGCAAGAAACAAATGGGGGAGCAGGAAGCCAGGTCACTTGTGTTCCGGAGACGGAGAGGCCCCTGTGGACGAGACCCAACAGCCCCTAGTCAGATCAATGCCACGGGCAGCGCCAGCCTCCAGGGCAAAGCCCAACTCCAGAGCAGAAGGGCAGAGCTTAGCCTGAGTGTGGGGGACCACCCCGGGCACTCAAGGGCCCCTGCCTGTTCGACGAACCACTCGTCCCTCAGTCGAGAGGAGCCTGTCTGCAAGGAGGTCCCTGAGCCATCCGGCCAGCGACACAAGGCCTGCACGCACAGCTCTGCAGGCAGAATGGCCCCGTCTCCCCCTCGGAGCCTATGTGCTCTCGTTCTACACCCAGTGCTAACCGTGTGGCTGACCACGGCCCTGCTCACCGGGGAGGAGAGCCAGGGAGTCAAGCAGGAGGAACGGCTGCACGGGCCGGTGCACGGGTGACAGGCAGAAGGGCAGAGGACAGCGGAGCCGACCCGAGAACACGGAGAACAGAAGGTGGGAGCTCTGGATGGCTCGGCCCCCACCCTGCCCAGAGCCGGAGCCGCGAGCACATGGCCCTGAGGCAGGGCCCTGATCCGGCTCCAGGAGTTGGAGCCCTGACCCAGCAGGCCCGTTTCAGGGAGGGTACGCGTTTCCTGGGGCCACCGGAACAAAACACAGACGGGGCCTGAAACGGAGATGTACGGTCTCAGTCTGGAGGCCAGACGTCCAAAATCAAGGTGTGGGCAGGGGGCTGCGGGCCTCCTCCCAGGCCCTCCCCTGGCCTCTGGTGGTTTGCTGGCGATCTGTGGGGTTCCCTGGTTTGTGGACGCCTCCCCCTTCACTGTGTCCTTGTCTGCACGGCATCTCCCGGTCTGCACGCCCGTGTCCACCTTCCCTGTTTCACAGGAATACGGATCCCCGCTCCAGTATGACCTCATCTTAACTCGTCACATCTGCGGAGACCCCAATCCCACATAAGGTCACATTCTGAGGTCCTGGGGGGTTGGGACTTGGATGTGTGAATCTGGGGGGGGGACACGAAGCAGCTCACGACAGTGCCTGCAGACCGTCAAGGGCAGGCTGGTCTGCTCCACCTCCACCCTCAGGGAAGGGCTGTGCCGGGTCGCACCAGGGCACGACAGGGCTCGAGCAGCAGGGGAACCCACTCCGATCTCGTCCTGCTACTACCAGACCACGCGCCCCACTCTTGCCGCTGAAGTTGGGGTGAGGAGGAGGACGCCGATCTTACGGGGCTGCACGCGCCGAGAGAGGCCGTGTCAAGTGCTCACGGCAGGGTCTGGCGTGCATCCGACGGCCAGGAGCTGTGGCTTCACAATCAGTAATGGGAGGAAAGGCAAATGCTGCCGAGACCTCCAGATGTTCTCGGTCATCCCTCTGGAAGCACCTTGGGGTTGGCCCTTTGATTTCTTATATTTAATGGTGGTTAAATGCATGTAACGTAAAATGGACCGCTTCAGCCATTTTCAAATGTATCCCCCGCCCCCCGTAGAGTTAAAGGACACTCACGCTGTGGTGAAGGAGATCTCCGGAATGCTCCATCCTCCCAACCGACACCCCAAGAATGCCCACCCCTCCCCCAGCCCCGGCACCTGCCGTCCAGCCCTTGGTCTATGGATGGAACGTTCCAGGACCTCACGGAGGTGGGATCGTGCAGGATCTGTCCTTTTGTGTCTGGCCCGTGTCACTCAGCATCTCGTTCCCTGGGTCCATCCACGTGGTAGCAGGTGTCCGCGTGCTTTCTTTTAAGGGCTCAATAATATTCCGCCGTGTGGGGGGACCACATTTCGTTGAGCCGCCGCCCTCCACCAGGGCTCTGTATCCAAGAGCATCTCCGTCCATCCCGCCAGACCGCGGGCAGGTGCACCAGGGTCCACTGAGGTGCAGTCCTGCAGGGCGGGGGGGGTGCTGGGCCTGAGAGACGTCCCCAGGGAGCAGGCTGGTCTGGGGAGGTGGTGGGTGCCGAGGGCTGCAGCAGGGCCCTGGGTTTGCCATCCAAAGTGGCTCTGAGAGTCCAGTGCACGGTCCAATGTAGTGGCTTTCCCCTGGGGGTGATGGCGCCTCCATCCCCTGAGCCATCGAGAGAAGTCTGGAGACACTTTGGTTGTCGCGGCCAGAGGTGAGCTACTGGATCCAGGGGGTGGTGGCCAGGGGATGCTGAAACCATCCCACCACGCACACGAGCAGCCATGCAGCTGTGCAAGGCCACTGCGTGCCTGGCAGTGTCTCAGCTGCCTACCGGGCAACTCTGAGCACCTATTGTATGCCTTATCCGGGGAGAGTGGGGGAGGCAGGCAGGTTGTGAACCGGGCCGGGCAGTGAGCCGAACAGTGGTCTGTGAATAGACCCGTCCACGTTGTAACCACCGTGACCTGCGGATGTGCCCTTATCTGGAGACGGAGTCCTTGCAGATGTGATTCCGTTCAGAATCTCAAGACGAGGTCATCCTGGCTGGCCTGGGTGGGCCCTATTCCCATGGCAGGTGTCGCTGTAGGGGACACAGAGGAGGCCGTGAGAGGACAGAGGGGCCATTGGGAGTCAGAGGGAGCGAGGCTGGGTCCTCCTGCAGAGCCTCTGGAGGGAGCGACGCCTTCGTCTCAGACTTCCGGCTCCAGAACAGGGAGAGAAGACACTTCTGTTGTCTGAAGCCGCCCAGCTGGTGGCCCCTGGTCACTGTGGCCCCAGGAGACTCATGCACGCAGCCCTGCCTCCACGTCAGGCCATCAGGGCTCCTGACCCTCCCTGTTCCGCCAGCGTCTGGACGGCTCTCCGATGCCTGGGCGAGTCAGAGACGCTCCGGGGGCTTCTCCAGGATCGCCCCATGATGGCTGACCAATCCATCCTTAGGCACTGGAGCCATGCTGGTGGATGGGGCAGGGGGGAGGGCAGGGCAGCCTGTGCTGGGTGACCCGAGGAAGCTTCCAGAACCCATGACCGTCCCAGCAGGGGTGCCAGCCAGGCCACTGTGAGTTCAGAGGTGGCCCTGTTTGGGAAAGGCACGAAGAACTGCATGGCCAAGCTGGCGTCAATGGGAGCTCAGCAGAGAAGTCTCTGCTCGGCAGGACTGTTCCCCGGGAGGGGCCGAGAAGCGAGCCTGTCGGGAGAGCTGCCTCGCCACCCACACCCACTCGGAACCTCTTCCAGCCAGGCTGGAGACAGTAGGACGGTTCAAATCCCCGCTGTCCACGTCCAGCAGAGAGGCCTGGGGCCGCCTTGCAGTTCCACGCCTCAGTGTCCTCATCTGTAAAATGGGGTGATCCTGGTGCCCAGCTCAGAGCTGCACGAGGATGAAAGGGGCCCCCAGGGGTGGAGTCCTCCTGTGTGGGACCTTCTGGTGCCAGCCCGTAGCGATTGCCGTGTGTCATGCACTGAACGTTCGTGACCCCCCCCAAACCCTGGTGTTGAAGCCTAACTCCCCACTGGGGTGGTATCTGGGGGTGGGGCTTTGGGAGGTGGTGGGGGTCAGATAAGGTCATGGGGGGGTGGGTGTCCCTGTAAGAAGAGACTCTGGAGAGCTTGCTCTCACACAGCCAGAGGCAGGCGTCTGCAAGCTGGGAGGGGTCGCTGCGCTCAGGGCGGTCCTGGGAGCAGGAGCAAGGCCTCCGCTCCGCAGTGATGTGGGCGTTCCATTCCACAGGAAACAAAAGGGAGTAGGAAGTCCCACCATCTGCCCCGGTGACCTGGAAGCCTGTCTCACGGCCACGGGACGGGACAATCTCCACCTGCCCTCAGGGTGTCCGGCAACAAAGAGTGAACGGGGCAGGGGCCACGCCAAGACCCTGCCCAGATTCTGAGTGGAGCAGGGACCCTGCAAGATGCAAGGTGGGGGGAGCTTGTGGCGGCCACCACGGGTGAGGCTCCGGCTTGGGCCTTGTCCATGTCCCAGCCCGGGAGCCTTTCAGGGACTGCGTCCTTCAAAGCCAGTGGACACCAAGGAGCCAAGTCACGCGGTTTCAGGGGCTGTGGGGCCTCAGTGCCGAGTCTCCCTTCCGAGTGGGGCTGTGCCCGGGGGAAGCAGGCCCCCTGGCCTGGGAGGCTTCTCCCGTGCACATCCAGTGCAAGCAGAGCCCGCGAAGGATGGGTGTCACCTGCCCGGGCCACATCTCCTTTTGCCCCGAGATGTGGCTGCCAAACCCCCGAGTGCACTGTCTGAACCATGAGGCGGCTGGTCTGGGTCCGCCTGGAGCGGGTGACCAGCCTGTGTGTGTGGCGCACAACTTCCCAGGCGGGCTCCTGCCCCCATCCTGCCTCCACCCGCCCGCAGCCTCCGCGGGCAGCCTCCTCCTGTGAGGCACCTACCTCGAAGCCCACCGCGGGGACGAGAGTCAGACCTCTGTGCCTCAGTTTCCCGACCTGAGCACGGCCTAGTGACGGACTTCTCAGGGCTGTCGGTGGGATCCATCGGTGCCTGGCACACAGCAGGTGCTCGATAAACAGCGAGCCCTGGTTGCTCGGGGTGGTCTCTCCTGACACCACCCACGGCGTTCCAACGCCGATTCTCCAGGGTCTCCCGCCCCCGCTGGTGTGGGTCCCACAGTCCGTTCTGGTCAGTGCAGACCCATGGGGCAGGGGCTCGGTCCCCCACCACAGCCCCTCCCTGCTTCTGCCATCCAAGGTCCAGGCCACCCGAACTTCTGTCCCACCCGGCTGGCTACGAACCCTGGGTTCTCATGATCCCCTTCTCCAGTTGGGTAATTTGCTAGAAGGGCTCACGAAACTCAGCAAAGTGCTTTCCTTAGGCTTCTCAGTTTATTATCAAGGGTACAACTCAGGAGCAGCCCAACGGAACAGGTGTGTGGGGCGAAGTATGGGGGTGCGGAGCCGCCCTGCCCTCCGCAGCTGCACCCCCTCCCTGCACCTCTGCGGGTTCACCACCCCCAATCTGCCCTTGCTCTGCTCTTTCAGATGCACAGGAAGTTTCCGTGGGTAGACACGATGAACGGGATCCCCGGACTTGGCCTCCAGCTCCGCACCCCCGCACTCAGAGGGAGCCGGGGGTGGGGTGGGGGTGGGGCGGTAAGGTCCCCTACTCTGGTGACCGGCCCCTAACCTGGAGCTGTCTTGGGCCCCCCATGAGCCAGCTCGTTAGCAAACAAGAGACAGTGCGGGGGTTTAGGGGCTCTGTGCCAGGAACCGAGCACAAAGGCCAAATATTCCTTAATAACATATGTATTTATACTTACTTATTTTTAAGGGTTTTATTTGTTCATTTATTTTGAAGTGAGAGAGAGAATGAGCAGGAGCAGGGAGAGGGGGAGGGGGAGAATCTGAAGCAGACTCAGCACTAAGTGGGAGCCTGATGCAGGGCTCGATCTCATGCCTGCAAGATCACAACCTGAGCCCAAACCGAGAACTGGACACTTACCCGACTGCGCTGACCAAGGCTCCCTTATTTATATGGTTATGCCGTCCCGTCATCTGCCTAGATGCCCTGCCTCCCTGCAGCCTTTTCCCCGAGCCTCTCCCTGCACTCCCACAGGTGCCGTGCAGACCCTTGTGGGACCAGGACCTCGGCGCGGAGGGGGTGTGGGCAACAGCAGGTGCGCCTGCTGCCCCGCTTTGCACCCTGGCCTGCTCAGGGGAGCGCCCCATGGGCATTCTCCCGCCAGCCCCGGGATGCTCCCCGCACTCCTTTGGCTGTGGACCTTCTGGGCAGAATCCCGCCTCTGCCCGCTCTGCACTCGCCGCTGTGCTCATGCACGGGCCCGGCTGCAGCAGGTGCCCGAGGATTACCCTTATTCTCAGCCTTCGGGAAGTGACAGAGACTCTGGGAAAAGAAAAATCACTCCCCGGCGACCCCAGTTTGCATAACTGACTCAAAGGACGGACTGCTTGTTCTGTGCAGCTGGTCTCCCAGCTGACGGAAGGGATCCTTGGTCCCCATAATGCTGCAGGCAGATAATCGAACGAAGACCGTTCAGCAGGGAGAGCCCTGGGACCGGCGTCCTTCTGAAACGAGCGGCCGTGTGAGGACAGAGGCTGAGACGGGGGGCACCGCCGCAAGCCCAGGTGCGCCAGGCCCAGAAGCTGGAGGAGACAGGAAGGACCCCCCACCCAGCACCTTCAATGGAACACAGCCCTGCCCACGCCTTGATTTTGGACTTTGGGCCCCCAGACGGTGGGTGGGTAACTTCCTGCATTAGCGGCCCAGTGGGCGGTGCTTTGCCACCTTTGGCCCTGAAGGCAAAGAGCAGGTGTGCCTGTGCATGGAGACGCCCCACTCGCGGACTTTCACACCTTCCCAACAGGGGTTGGGGGCCACCATCCGGCCCAGGGGAATACTCCTCTCAGACCTCAAACTAGCGAGCCCTCAAGGTGCCCCACAGAGCGACACAAGGTCCACACAAAGGTGGGGCAGGACAGGCGGCTTTGGGGTCCGTGGCCGGAGGACGCCAGAGCCACACCCCTTATTCCTCCTTTATTTGGATTCTCCCGCACCCCTTCAGGTGTGAGCCTTAAGAGGGGGGCCTGATGGCCCAGGAAGGCACCCGATTTCTTTAGGAAATGGAAGCTGCCCACCTGCTCTGAGGTGACGGGCAGCAGGTGAGAGGGCCCTCTGATATTTCAAAGCCAGTCTGCTGTCGCGGCCTCCTGGGGGCTCCAGGCGGTGTGGTGAGGGCGTCAGGGGGCCACTGCCCCCTCTTGGGACTGGAGGCCCAGCTGGGACACAATCTGCCCGAGGGGACTGGCCGTGTAGCGGGGGAGCCTGGGGCGGCGGGGGGACCTCCAGGGCCGCGGACTCTGGCTCTGTCCTGGAGCTGGGGCTGCTTCCTCAGCCTGGGGAGGAGGAGGCGGCATTCTCAGCATGGACAGGGGACCCCCCCTAGAAAACTGCGCCCCTGGAAGGCCTTTTCTGTGGACACTCTACACAGACACGTGCAGGCCAAGGAAGGAGCGCAGCATGTCCTGTGTCGTCCTCCGGGGCCTGCTGACGTGCAGGCTCCCCAGGAGGGACGGGTTTGTAGACACAGGAGCCCTGGTCCACCCCTCAGGCAGCTCAGGCCTGACAGCAAAGCTGGCCACCCCTCATGGTGGCTGCAGATCAGAGACAGACTGGCAGTCTGCCCGCCAAGGCCCTGGGACATGGGTCCACGAAATTGCCGAAGACCCTGGCCAGGGAGGCAGCAGGACATCCGTCCCCAGTGGCGATCATGTCCCCCAGCAGGCTGGATGCTCGGACGGGCAACTGCGGCAGCAGAAACACGGGTTGTCTTTAGCGGAAGGGCCCTGGCCAGGCGGGGAGAAGCGGCCATCACTGATGGGAAATGCACTTTGCCCAAGGCCGAGGATCTCCCCTGGGCCCCGCCTGCCTGGGTGACCTCGAGCGGCTGTACCCAGCCACCTGCCCCGCGTCAGAGGGTCTAGGGCCACACAGCCTCTCTGCGCCTTCTTTAGTCAAAATGGCATGGGGTGGGGCTCTAGGGGGGCTCATGTGTTCCCAGGGGCACTGCTTGGAGAGGCCCCATGGCAGAGCGGTCTGGCTGTGGGGTGGCGGGGGCTGGGTTGGCTGCTCCAACGTCCCCACCCCGTCCCTCACTGAGAGGGACCCCAGGACAGCAGTGCGATCCCTGTGTGGCTGGTCCAGGGCCCAGGGAGGCTGAGAACAGAGCTGAGCAGTTACAGTGGTGCCCTGGGGAGTCCCAGGGAAACAGAGCCCACAAAGAAGGCCACGACCTGCCTCAGGTGCTCTGGAGAGGCCTCTGGGAACCCCACAGGTGCCGTGGAGCAAAGCTCCTTCCGTCAGTGCAGCCGGGCTGACCCAGGTGCTCGGAACCTGCAGGGTGTGCAAGTGGGAGTCCTGGGACCAGCGCCCCCCAACCCAGCTCTAGCGCGCAGGGCTGCCGCGGCAGGACCTGGTGGGCCGGCGGCATCCGGGGAGGATTGGTGGGCGACAGTCAATGAGAGACGGGTCAGTCACTTAGCCCCATGAGGACACGCAGGTAGGCACAAATCCACACATCGTGGGACCGTGGGAAGAGTGACACGGCCCGCGAGGGGCCCGGAGGGCTCGGGGCCTGGGGAGTAGAGGGCCGAGGTCCCAGCTCCTCCTGCCAGCAGCCTCCCAGACCTTGGCCTCCAAGGACATCACGGTGTCTCCAAATGCCTAGTTTGTTGGGGGCTTCGGCCACGGACTGGGGAGGGGGGCAGCTCGTGGCACTTCTGACTTGTACGGACTCCGGTGTTGGCCAGATCGCGTGTTCTCGCAGGAGAAAAGCCAATGAAGAAACCTCCCCGCCACCCCAGAGCCGCAGTGCCTCTTCCTCTACTGGCGTTCTCAAGTGCATGACCCCACGGCTCCCGCAGCCGAGCGTGTGGTTCACACCCAGCCCATCCTCAGCCCTTCCCTGCGCACCCCCCCCAAGATGGCCAGTCTGACCCCAAGGAACACAGGAGGGGGCGGAAAGCATGGCCTCTTATTTTAAATTTCTGGACAGAATTCTCAAAAAATCATAACCCACCCAGATGTTGTACCGGATTTTGGCCCCAAACACCCGGGTTTTGATGTCATCATGTCTGCACAATGTAATTTCCCCAACCTTTCTCATTTGGGTACCGCGATCATGCGCAGACTCCATCACTTGGGTTCCCTATATGGGGTTACGTCTTTACATCGAGTCGGGGTCTCTGCAGTCAGTGCTCTCCCTAGAGCACCAGCAGGACGAGCCACGCTGCAGACGATGTGTTCGTGACGTCTGTGCAGCTCACGCTAAGGTGAACCCGTGCCATCAAAGTGGACCCGTGCCTTCCCTCCCTGCGTCACCTGCCGGCCGCAGGGACATGTGGGCCCCACGGGGGACACGTCATCTTGGCTCCTCCACCCGACCCCCGGAACAGGGGATGCGAGGTCCCCGAGGGGCTCTGTGCTCTGAGTTCTCCTGCCAAAAACATGGGAGCTTGGAGGCTGGTGAGGTGACCCCGGGGGACCCTCCAGTCGCCACAGCTGTGCTGCACGCCCTCCCAGCACAAGACATTGGGGGGGTGGCTGATGGCACGGGGGCTTCACCCTCGCGGGCTCTGCAGGCCGTCCTAGAGAGGGCTCCCCGCCCAAGGAGGGCTTGAATAGTCCCGCGCCTTCTGACTTCATGGTGAGCTGAGCGGCTCGAAGCCCCAGGGCAGTGGGGTAGCAGGGGGTCCTCTGGGAAGTGGCCTTGACTTTGGTTTTGAAGGCTATCCCGACCTGGATACGTGGCTGTGGGGAGGGCAGGGACTTTGCAGGGTGCAGACGAGCGAGCAGCAGATGTCCTTTCTGGGAGGAGGGAATGTGGGAGAAGCCGCTGGGAGAGTCTCCGTCCTGGCCAGGCCTCAGAAGACCTGCCCCTGGTTCTGGCCCGGGGGAACCCTGGGAAGGCATTCCGGAGGGGCCGGTCTCCCAGCCAAGCGCACGTGTGAGCCCCTCCTGGAGGGAGTGGGGGCGGAGGCTCAGGCTTTAACACCAAGCTTGGAGATTTATAGCTCCATTTAGCTCCTGCTTGTCCCCATCATGACGAGTCATTTACTGAGCGCTTTAACTCAAAGCCAACAGCTGAAAAATTAATCCCCAAAGCAAATGATGAACTCGTAGAGGGCATAGGTGCCTCCTTTCTGAGGCACTTGCCCCCAGGCTCTCCTGGAAGGCGGTTCCGACTTTCCCCTCCCCCGGGGCCCCTGTGGGCAGCGGCTGTCCTTGTGCAGACAGTGCGTCACCTTGGATAGCCACCAGGACTCATCCTGGGCGTTAATTAAACCTGTGGCCCGAAGGTTCTCCCCTGGAGGAGTGCCCAGAGAGGGGACACTGCCCATAATGCAAAGTGAGCAAGGGGCTAGCCAAGTCCGGCGGGACCGCGGGGTCTCTCTATTATGGGAAGGTTTAGTGCAGACGGCGATCTGGGGTCTACTCGACCTCTCCTTGGACCCAGGTCCAACGATCTCTGTGTGAGTCTGCTCCAGCAGCCGTAACACAGACCCACAGACGGGGCTCACACAATGGATTCACCATCCCCGGTGCTGGAGGCCAATGCCTGAGATGTGGGCACGGGCAGGGCAGGGTCCCCCCCGAGGCCTCTCTCCTAGTGTGTGGACGGCTGTGCTCTCCCTGGGTCTTCACGGGGCTGTGACTCTGTTGCGTGTCTGTGTCCTGATCCCCTGTTCATGTAAGGACCCCAGTCACATGGGATCGGGCCTACCCTGGTGACCTCATGGTACCTTAATCACTTCTGTAAAGGCCCCTGTCCAGATGCGGTCATGTGCTGACGTGCTGGGGGTCAGGGCTCCAGTATATGAATTCTGGGGGCCCAGCTCAGCCTGTGACCGTCTCTAGCACTTTCCCATCCTAGCTGCTTGCCCAAACTCCTCCCCTGACTCTGTTGCTCGATGGGACGTGTGGCAAGGGCCAGTGAACCAGGCTCAGGACCCCCGATGCCCCAGTCCTTTACAGAGGGTTTGTGATCTTCGGCAAGACACGTCCCCTCCATGGGCTGACCCAGGCACTATCAGAGGTCCCCTCTGCCTCTCTGCTCTCAGGTTTCTAGTGACCGGGTGGCTCACGTGAGGCTCAAAGTCAGCCTGTGTGAAGTGTCCTGCGTCAGGGAAGCCGAGGGCTGGAACCGATGTCCCCAGTGAGCGGAAGCTCAGCCCCTCACCCAGGCGAGACCCTGAGAAGTGGCAGCTTCCATGGGGGATTCGGGGTCCTGGGCGCTGCCATTTTCACCACGGAGCTGTCGGGTTTGGGCTCCTCTGCGTCTGCGGGCTGGGTGGACGGACGGTGTGGAGGTGGCCCGTGGAGGTTTAGAGGGGCCACGCGCCCATTCTGTGGCCAGAGCTCAGGTGCCCGGCCACAGTGTCCCGTGGTGCGCTGTCGAAGAGCCCGCCGGCCTGGTGGACGGCAAGAGACGGTCTGCGCAGGGAAGCTGTGATCTGCATTAAGTGCAGGAGGACCTGAAGCAGCCCGGGGCGGCCACGGAGAGGCTGGGGACCACCGGCTGCAGGCAGTCCCCAGTGTGGGTGGCAGCCTCCAAACGACTGCTCTGGGGAGGAAGAGGATGGTATTAGCGACCTGTGCCTGGGCGCCAGGAGCGCCTGGGTCCACGGGCGCCTCCCCAGAGGTGCACCAGGAGGAGAACACGCCATGTTTGCAACCATGTCCGATCCTGCTGCCGAGATGCACGCCTCCCTAACGTGCCAGCCGCTCCTGGGACAGCCCCCGTTCCCGGGCCTCCCCTCCATGTGTCCCCTCCATGCGTCCCAAGGGAGTCCTCCTCACGCAGCCTCGAAGGTCCGCAACTCACTCTGATGACTTCTGTGCAGACGGGCAGAAGGTTCTGGAGATGCTTCTCTTCTGTGCCCTCCGGGTGACGGGCTCCCTAAGACCCCACTTTCGGCAGGGAGTAAGAACTTTATTTTAACGAAGAGTTCGTGTTTTGGACCATTTTTAGGTTTACAGACAGAACGACTGAGCAGACAGTACAGCGAATTCCCACGTAGCCCCTTCCCCAGCCCGATGACGAACAGCTCGCGTGGGCATGCTACGGTGGCCGCCACGGATGAGCCACGACTGATACGTGGTTACAGACTGAAGTCCGTGCTTTATGTCAGGGTTCGCGCTGTGGGCCATGGGCTCTGTAGGTTTTGCAAATGCACGACAACACGTGCCCACCACTACAGCGACACAGAGTAGTTTCCCTGCCCTTAAATGACCTCCGCGTTCCACCTGTTGACCGCCCCCCCCCGCCCCTGCCCTGGCAACCACTGACCATCTTACTGTCTCCGTGGTCTTGCCTTTTCCAGAATGTCACAAGTTGGACTCCTATCGCTTTTGCCAATCGGCTTCTTTCACGAAGCCATATGCATCTAGGGTTCCTTTGTGTGTTTTTGGGGGTTGCTAGTTCATTTCCTTTTACAGCCGAATAACGTTCTATTGAATGGATGTACCACAGTTTGTTTGAGGGACATCTTGGCTGCTTCCAAGTTTGGCGGTGAGGAATACAGCCGCTGTAGACATGCACGGGAACCGGATCCTATCTTCACAAAGCCACGACCGTACACACCGTGGCACTGCTGTTACGCCTCATGAGGCCTCACAGCTTCCATATGTCAAGGGCTCATCACATACAGGCAAGGCACCAAAAGCTTTACATTTGCCGCACGCAGGTCTGTCCCCAGGGCTGAGGACAGAGCAGCCGGCTGGTCTCAGGCTCGCATGCATCACAGACAAAAACCAGACATACGTACTATCATATAGCGAGTCCCCTGGGTCAGGGTTAAACCCAGGCCTGTCCACCCTGCAGGCCCTGCTACTAAGCCTGAGAGACTGACAGTGGGAGGGTTCCCACTGAAATGTCTGGAAGCATGTTCTGTGGAGGAGCAGAGGTGAGGGAGCCTGGGGTCCAGTTGGCAGCCGTGGCTTCGAGGCCCGACGTGGTGCCAGGAGGCTGCTCAAGGTCCCTCCAGAGAGGCCAGGCCGCTAGGGCAGAGGGCGAGGGCGGGGTGGCAACGGGGAGCCCCTGTCTTCATGGTCACGCCCACTGAGACCCCACATGCTCGGCCACCCCATGCTCATCGCCCCGGAAGACAAGAAGAAAGCACCACTCGGCCTGGCCCTCCCAGAGCAGGGCCCCCGGTGCTGAGATCCCTGGCGACTCCGAGGGGCTGAGCCGCAGTCCGAGTCACTGCTCCTATCGGAACGCTTCCCTCCCAATGACAGTCTCGGCAAACACATTAAATGCCAATTGAGAACAGATGCCACCAGGAAGTCTGATCACCCTTCAACTCTGAAGCAAAGAAATGCCACCGGGAACTAGGAATAAGGTGAAAGTGGGTAGGGGACCCTGGGTCCACTATCTGGGGGGGCACAGTTGTCCACCAGGAGGGCCTGCGTTTTTCTGGGGGTCGGTGGAAGGCCATGTCCATCCAGGGACGTGCCGTGGAACAGCCCCGCTGGCCCCAGCCTGAGGCTCACAAGGGGGCTCCTCACTGCACACCTGGGCCTGGCGGCTCGGGGCCAGAGGGGCTGCTCCTGCCTGCTCCCCGGACGACGGCACAGGGCCTCCTGGCAGGAGCTGCTCGCCCAGCACACACACGCAGCCCAGTGTGGCGGGGGCCTGTCGCTGTTGTAGAGCTGCTGGCTGTGCGGGGTGCGGGCTCAGGCTTGAGCCAGACTGTCTGGGTTCAAATCCCAGCCCTACTACCCCCAGCTGGGCACCCTTAAACTAATGACTCATCCTTCCTGGGCCTTGGATCCTCCATCTGTAACAGGTGACGGTCTCAGTGTTCCCCTCAAGGGATTTGAGGAGGGTCCACAAGAATGTTCTAGGAAGAACATAGCCCAGGCCTGGGCACTCGGGCTGTGTCTTGGTCCACGGCCTCCCCCCTGGAGACCCCCCGCAGCTCTTCAGGGAGATGGGCTCTGTGCTAGGCATGGGTGAGACGCGGCTTGTCCACCACCGTCCCGAGCACGAGACAACAGCGAGACACAAGGTTAACAAGGAGGCAGCTGTTCGTGGAGGACGTGACCGGAACAGTAGCACGAGCGCACAGTCTCCCCCTCCGACGCGGCGTCTGCACGTCTCAGGACGGAGGCGCATATGAGCACGGGCACAGCTCTCGTGTGTCTTCCTTACATTTATCGGGCTCTATTTTATAAACCGGTTTTAAGTTCACAGAAAAACTGAGCACGGAGTAGAGTTCCCGCACTCGGCACGTCTTCTGCCACGATCGACCTGCTGCTCTGCGCCCGGCTCCTTTCCCTCCGAACCACTTCCGTGGCGATCGTCCCCTAGCAGGACGCCAGAGCCACCTCGTCTTCGTGGCAGCGCCGCTGCACACGCTTGCACGGACGCTCTGTGTTTTATTTGACTAACGCCCTCCCGGGGGCACGTGGGTTGTTTCCACGAGCTTGAACCTGGGCAAGCTAAGCTGCAGGGTGCGGTCTCGGCAGGGCAGAGGCTGGGGCCGAGGGGACCCGCATTTCATGTGTTAGTAGGAAGTCAGGAGCTGTCCTCCAAAGAAGACGAGCCAACACAGCCTTCCCCCAATATGGAAGAGGGTGCCCACTGCCCACCGCGCTTCTGCCCAAACAACAGTCAGACGTAAAAAAGGAGAGAGCCATGAGACAGAACGGCCCCCCTCGTGGGAGGGTATACACCAAGTCGTGGACCGAACGCACAGCATCCTCGTGGAGACCACCGGCCCCACCTCCCTTTTCTGTGTGACAGCAACAGACGATCATAAAGACAAAACTTAAAACACCTTCAAAATATCTTCAAAAAAATATGAAATAGGGATAAATTTGGCAAAAGACTCGCAAGACCTGTACACGAGAAACATCCAAGCACTGTTGAGTCAAGTGGATGAGCTGACGCCACGGAGCGATGGCCTGTGACTCTGAGGTGGACAGCCCCATCCTGGCTGGGGAAGACGTCCACTCTCCACGTCATCTATGGACTCAGCGTGATCCCAGCAGACTCTTTATAGAAGACTGACTGTCAAATTCACATGGAAATGTAAGCTATCTTGAATAGCCAAAAATATTTTTTGGAAAAGAAGACCAACATTGAGGGACCGACTGGATCTATTTCTAGACTTATCATGGAGACGGAGTAGTCAAGCCAGTGGATGATGGGACAGAAGAACTCCAGACAAGAGCCACGTGCATATGGGAACAACTGGTTCCTGACACAGTGTAAAGACAACTGGACAGAGAAAGGATTGTTGTTGACGTCTGGGCTCTCATTTCTGCTGGGCTTGGTTGTGCCCATCCCATCCCCCCTTTTACTACCATATAAAGCCTGGTTAGAAGTTTATCAATTTTATTGCTGTTCTCAAAGAATCAGCTTTAGATGTCAGTACGTCCCTATTATTTTTCTACTTTCTATTTCATTGATTGCTGTGATCTTCATTATTTCCTTTCTTCTGCTTATGCTGGGTTTAATTTGCTCTTTTTCTTCCAGCTTCTCAGAGTGGAAGCTGAGGCCATTGATTTGAGCACATTCTCTTCTAAGCGAGGCATTCAGCGCTATAAATTTCCCTTAAGGACTACTTTTGTGGTGCCCTACACGTGTTGGTGGGTTGTGTTTTCATTTTCATTCAGCTTAACTACCTAATTTCCCATTTGATTTTTAGTTTGACCCATGAATTATTCAGAGCAGTATTATTTAGTTTCCAAGTATTTGGGGGGATTTTCCAGAGATCTTTCTCTTATTGGTTCCTAATACAATTCTATTAGGGAACAAATTTGTCTGACTTGAGTACTTTTGAGTTTACTGACCCTTGTTTTATGACTCAGAATGTGGTTTATCTCAGTAACTGTGCCAAGTGCACTTGAAAAGAAACCATAAAGTTCTATAAATGTCGATTAGGTCAAATTGGTTGATGGTGTTGTTCAAATTTTCTATATCCTTACTGATTTTCTGTGTACTTACTCTATTGGTTATTGAAAGAGGGATGTTGAAATGGCTGATTATAATTGTGGATCTATTTCTCCCTACAGGTGTACCAATTTTTGCTTCATGTATTTTGAAGCCCTGTTATTAGGTGCATACATGTTCATGGTTCTTATGTCTTTCTACAGAACTCTTATCATTATGAAATCACCTTCCCTAACTCTGTTAACGTTCTTTATTCTGAAATCCACTTTAATACTAATATGCCCATTGCAGTTTTCTTTTGACTAGTGTTAATGTGGTACAGCCTTTCCATACTCTTGCTTTTAACATGTCTGTGTCTTTATAATTAAGGTGTGTTCCTTGGAGGCAAGCATCTTGGTTTTTCATCCAACCTGATAATTCTGCCTTTTAGCTGGGGCATGTTTATACCATTTACATTTAATGTGATTACTGATATGGTTAGGTTTCACTCTGTCTTCTTTTTATTTATTTTTTATTTGTCCTGTATGTATTTTGCCTCTCTTTGTTTCCCTCTTTTTCTGCCTTTTGGGCTAAATATTTTTCATGATTCCATTTTATCTCCTCTGTCACCTTGCTAGCTACATTTTTAAAAAAGATTCATTTATTTACGAGAGAGGGCGGGGGGGAGCGTGCACAGGCATGAACCAGTGGGGGAGAGGCAGAGGGAGAGAATCTCAAGCAGACTCCCTGCTCAGTGCAGAGCTGTATGCAGGGATTGATCCCGTGACCCTGAGATCGTGACTTGAACCAAAACCAAGAGTGGGATGCTCAACCAACTGAGCCACCAAGGTGCCCCATTAGCTATAATTTTTCTTTATTTTAGTAGTTGCTCTAGGGTTCACAGTATATATCCTTAACTTACAAGCAAGTCATGGTCTAGTGTCATAAGTAAGAACCTTACAGTAGGGTGTCCATCCCCTCCTTCCCGCCTATGTGCTGCGGTTAGCATGCACATTACCTTCCCCTGTGTTATAATCCCCAAACTACATTGTTGTTATTTCTCTTTAAAGTCAAATGACTTTTAAGGAGATTTAAATAGTAAGAAAATGTCTTTACATAGTCTTGTAGTTACCATTTCTGGTGCCTTCCTTCCTCTGAGTATTTCCATCTGCTTTCATTCTCCTTTTACCTGAAGGAAGTCCTTTGACGTTTCTTATAGTGTGGCCTGCCAGTGATGAAGTCTTCCAGCGTTTGCGCTTTGAAGAAGTCTTTATTTTACCTTTGTTTTTGAAGTAGCTCCGGTTTTCTTCCCTGTTAGCACTTTCCAGACACGTCTCTGTGCCTTCGCACGCGCACTGCTACTAACACTGCGTCTGCTGTCATTCTCGTCTTTGTTCTTCCCGTGGAATGTGTCTGTTCTCCCTCTGGTGGCTTTTAAGATTTTTATCTTTATCATGAGTTTTGAGCAACCTGAAAACCGTGTCTTGATGTATTTTCCCCCCTAATGTGTCTTGAGTTTCTTGGATCTGTGAGTTCATAGTTCACATGCAGTTTGGAAACATTTTCAACATTATTTCTTTAAATATTTTTTTCTGTCTTTCTCCCCACATGATTACCTCCACTTTAGAAACTTACATGCTAGGCTGACTGAAGTTGTGCCACAGCTTGCTGATGCTCTGCTCTTCTTTATTTTCTTAAGAAATGATGATTCCTTTTTCTCTCTGTGTCTCCCTTGGGATAGTTTCTTTTTTCTTTTTCCTTTCCTTCCCTTTCCCCCCTCCCCTCCCCTTTCCCCTTCCCTTTCCCCTCCCCTCCTCCCTTCCTTCCTCCCTCACTCCCTCCCTTCCTTCCTTCCTTCCTTCAAATTTATTTATTTGAAAGAGAGAGTGTGTACAAGCAGGGTGAGGGGGGTGGAGGGACAGAGGGAGAGCAAGAAAAAGAATCCTCAAGCAGATTCCCCACTGAGTGTGGAGCCTGACATGGAGCTTGATTTCACGACCCTGAGATCATGACCTGAGCCAAAACCAAGAGTTGGACCTTAAGTGACTGAGCCACTTGGGTGCCCCTCCCTTGAGATAATTTCTAACATTACTTCTTCAAGTTCACTGTCCTTTCCTTCTACAATGTCTGATCTGCCATTAATCCCATGGTGTGTAAAATACACACACATTTTATTGTGGTTTTCATCTCTGGAAATTTGAGTTTTAAAATTAAAAAAATTTAAATTGTGGTAAAACACACATAACATAAAATTTGTCATCTTAACCATTTTTAACTGTATAGTTCAGTGAGTTTAAAAAAAAATTTCCATGTCTCTACTCACTTATGGAATACAGTTATAATGATTCTTCAGTATCCTTATCTGCTAACTCTAATGTCTGTGTCAATCCCTGGTCAGTTTTGATTAATTGATTTTTCTGCTGACTATGGGTTGTGATTTCTGCTTCTTTGCACCCTGGGGAATTTCTGAATGGATGCCAAACATTGCAAATTCTACTCTGCTGGGTGCTGGATATTTCTGTATTCTTGTAAATATTCCTGAGCGTTGTTTTGGGTGCAGCTAAGTTACCTGGAAAGGATTTGACGTTTCAGGTCTTGGTGTTAAGATTTGTAAGCTGAGACCAGAGCCATGATTAGTCTAGGGCTGATGACTCTCCCGTGTGAAGGCAAGGCCCTCCTGAGTACCCTTCCCAAAGCTGCATGAATTACAAGGGTTGTGTTTTTTCCTCAGTCTGGTTGGGTAGGAAGAGACACTATTTCTCCATCTCGTGTGAGTTCCAGACACTGTTCTCTAACCCTCTGGGTGATACTTTCTCTAGTTTCTCACTGATGAATGCACTGGTCTATGCTACGCTGGCCCTCTCTGTGCAGTTACTTCCTCTCTGGCACTCTGTCCTGCAAACTGTGGCTGTTCTGGGCCTCTGGGCTCTCAGCTCTATTGCTTCTACCTGAGTATCCTTCCAGCCTCTGCTCGGGTTCTCTCTCCCCGTGCTGCAGCCTGGATGCTCTGAGAGTGGGAGACTGGGGCAATCACAGGGCTCGTCTCCTCTGTTCCCTTTCTTTCACTGTCATTTGTCACCCAATGCCTACTCTGCACGTATTTTTTTTAAAGATATATTTATTTATTTCAGGGAGAGAGAGAGAGAGAGAGTACGAGCAGGGGGAGGTGCAGAGGGAGAGGGAGAGAGAGAATCCGAAAGCAAACTCCACACCCAGCACGGAGTCCAACACGGGGCTCGATCTCACAACCCCGAGATCACGACCTGAGCTGAAAGCAAGAGCTGGATGCTTAACCAACTGAGCCACCCAGTGCCACTAGTCTTCACATTTCGTTTCACACATTTTGTCTGAGTTTTGGTTGTTTCCTGTGGAAAAGCAAATGCACCTTCTGCTTTCCCATCATGGCCACAAGCAGAAGTAGGCATTCTTTTTTTAATTTTTAATTTTCTTTTTTTATGGAAAATCTCAAAGATAAACACAAGTAAAGAGAAGCACCACAATAAGCCCCATGCTCCTTCCTGAAATTTCCACAATCATCTATTTTGTGGCATTATTCTTACGCAGACAAAAATCACACTTCCCTGCTTTTAATCCACAGTACCTCGCTTCTCATGGTGCTGACCCCAGATGCGAGTGGAGAAGCAACACCATCTCGGAACAGTGACTGTTCACTCCTGTGCACGCCCCCCCCCGGGTCAGTGGGGGTGAGGGGCGCCCACAGCCTGCATGTCAAGACTGTCCACTTAGACTCATTCTGAAGTCTGTAATCATAATTGACAAAGACGCAGGTGATCACGGATCTTGAAAAGGAAGAAGAAACGATTGGTATTCCCAAGAGACGGAGCCCTACCCCACCCTGTCCTCCCGCTCCTGTGTTCATGGACAGTATGCACCTGGCGAGACACCAGCTCACGCCGAAGCTGTGAGATGAGATGCGGACCATTAACGAGTAATTCATTTACACTCCATCATACCCACTTAGCAATCTCTTCTCTATTTCCTGTTCGGAGACCTTTGGATGCATCAGTCTGAATAATTGATTTGAGCAGAGAGCTTCAAGCTTTTGAAGCCTTTGAAGTCCCCTCATTAATTATCTGGACAGAAAGATGGAAGAATCTCTACTCGGCCACACACCTGCTCAACACGATCAAAGAAATCCAACCAAAGTGTTGCTTGGTTCCTTGGTTAGCCAGATGCACCATTTTCCTTCATTGATGGCAGGACGTTTCTGGAACTTTCTCAGGCACTGCTGAGCACCACTACCATTTTTTGGGGAGGGGGGTGCTGCCCTTCCACCCAACATCAAGCACACTTGGCTACAGCTGATGAAAAGTGGTCTGCAGGGCATCCTTGATAGGGATGCTGTTAGGGGCTGGATTGGGTGCCCCCACCTCGCCCCACTGAAATCACTGACACTCCACCCTCAGCACCTCAGAATGTGACTGTATTTGGACCAAAGCCTTTGAAGAGGTGGCTAAGTTAAAATAAGGCTGTTAGGGTGGCCCTAACCCCATCTGACTGGTGTCCTTACAGGAAGAGGAAACTGAGACACTTACAGAGACAGCAGGGGTGTGCATGCACAGGGAGAAGGCCATCTGCGAGCCAGGGAGAGAAGCCTCAGACGAAACCAGCCCTTCCAGTCTCCAGGACCGTGAGAAAGGACTTTAAGCTGTGCAGTCTGTGATGTTTTGCTGCGGCAGCCCGAGCTGACAGGACAGGTGCCTGTGTTGGGGATGGCGTGGAGGCTACCAACGCTGGGTATGTATTTCCCTGCCAAGCATTTTATTTTTTTATTTATTTATTTTTTTAAAGATTTTATTTATTTATTTGACAGAGATAGAGATAGCCAGCGAGAGAGGGAACACAAGCAGGGGGAGTGGGAGAGGAAGAAGCAGGCTCATAGCAGAGGAGCCTGATGTGGGGCTTGATCCCACAACGCCGGGATCACGCCCTGAGCCGAAGGCAGACGCTTAACCGCTGTGCCACCCAGGCGCCCCCTTGCCAAGCATTTTAAAACGGACCATACTATTCACACCAAAACACTGTGAGGAGATAGGGCACCAAAGTCCAGGCTGGTGAGTCCAGGCTGGTGAGATGAGTCCGGGTAGTTCGTTCCCGGGCACTGAAGGCTGGGGGCACAAGCACGAAGGGCTGCGAAGGGCCACGGCCGGCGAAGGGCCACGGCCGGTGATGGCCCTGAGACCCCACCACACGCTAGGCCCCCAGCGGGCCCTTCCTCCAGGCTAGGGGGGCGGTGCTGGCGGGGTCCCTGCCCCTGCCCTTGGGTGGCTGGTGGGATGACCCGTGAAGAGACCCGTGGGAGGGACAGCAGGCCCCGTGTCCAGCTGTGCAGTGCCTCCTTTGCTCCCTTCCTTCCCACAGCCTTGCAACGTGGTCCCTGACACTGTCCACTGAGGACACACCCTCTCTGGTCACATGACTTCCACACGACCCAGCCCTGGCCAGTCCCAACTTCCCATTTCCCAGGCCACAGTGATTGCTTTAGGGGTAGTCATGTGACCGAAGCCAGGCCAATCAGGACCCTGCCTGGGTTGTTCTGCTAGATGTCCAGGGCATGTGGTCCCCCACCCTTGGGGGGCTGGGGTGTGGGAGGTCACATGGGCAGCAGGCGGGCTCCCGGCTCTGGGGAAGATGGGCTGCGCCCGGAAGGGGAGATGGAGACCCACACCCCGGGACCCCTGTATGCAGCCTGCATCCGGGGACCCAGCCCTAACTGTTCGGTCACCGGTGCGTTACCTGCTAATTAAACGTCGGCTGTTGGGTCGGCCCTGATAGCCGCTGCTGTCTGACTGTTTTCTGACCTATAAAAATGGCAGCGTCATGTGGCTCCCCTGAATGGTGAGGGGGACTTCTGTCACTGGCCGCTGAAAAGGCCTGAACGGAAATGGATTCTGTGGGTTGCTGCGCTGAGCCGTGGTGCCCCCAGCCCTTTGAAGCCCTTCCCTCTTTTAGAACCTGATGGGGTTCGAGAGGGGCTTGGTGTTCCTGTCCTTGACAAGGACTTAAAAAAAATCACGCAGATCCCTAATGGCAAAACTTCAGGCCCCCGCACCCTCCCCCAGGTGGCCCTGACCCCAGGGGGGGTGCTGCCTGGCCCTCTTTCGGAGCTGTGGTCAAGGGCACCTTGCATCTGCTTCTGGGGACCACGACCCCTGCTCATCACCACGCTCCCCGTGGAGGAGGGGTCCTGAGCAGTCTGCGTCTGCCTTTCTCTGAGCTCTGCTGAAAGCCCTCAGACCGTGCGGCCTCCTTCCCGGTCACTGCAGCTGGCCGGCTTCTCAAGAGGGAGCACTGTGAGGCCTCCCTCAGCTGCAGGGCAGGGGGGCAACGGGAGACACCCCGGAACTGGTGATCGCTCACTCCCATGGCCTCCAGGGCGGGTCCCCTTTTGGAGATATCCGTGTGGTTGCAGGGACAGAGACCCTGTTTGTGTCACACAACCGAAGACATGGTGCCATGACTGGATCCCAAGTAGGGATGGGGGTGCAGCGGGGGATGGAGAGAGAGGAGGACAAGAGACACCCCCCCAACCGTGTGTCCCCACAATGTTCTAGTTCTGCACACAGGGAGACAGGCTGACAGCCAACAAGCACACGGACAGCTGCTCGGGATCCTGGGTCGTTAGAGAAACGCACATCAAAGCCCCAAGCAGACACCACCGCACACCTGTCAGCCTGCGGACAGGGGGAAGATGGGCCGTACCGAGTGTCGGGAAGGCTGTGGACGAGCTGGAACCCTGTGCGCTGCTTTGGAAGACACGTTCGCAGTCTGTTAAAGTCACACACTTATCTAGCATGTGACCCGGCGATTCCCTTCTGAGTATCCAAGACACACAAAAATACGTGTCCGCACGAAGACCGGAACACGAGCGTTTAAGGGCACATTTCTGCAGCGCCCCGAAGAGGACACAGTCAAATGCCCGCCAGCAGGAGATCGATTAACCAAATCACGGCACGTCCGTGTGATGGAACATCACTCAAACCCCGAGGAATGATCGGGACACTCAAATCTCAAAACCACTCCTCTGACGGAAAGAAACCAAAAAAGCCTAGAACGTGTGATTCCGTTTATGTGCAATTCCTGAAAATGCAGACCAGGCTGCCAAGGAAACGGGGGGAGAGCAGGCGGTGGGGTCACAGGAGCCCTTGGGGGCAGTGGACGTATGACCTTGAACTCGGTGATGGTTCCGTGAGGGCACGCATATGTCAAAACTTAAGACAGTGTACAATTTAAATATGTGAAGTTTAGTGTATATCGATTACACCTCAATAAGGTTCTTTGGAAAAAAATACAGCCTCACACAGGCTCACAGGAAACCACCGGAGGTGCTGCCCCACGTGGGGGAAGGTGGTGTCCAGTGCGAAGCCGATACGGGAGAGTGGGACCAGGACACGAGAATGACCTCTTGGCGGCCCCTCCAGTGTTGACCAGATCAAGTTTCAAAGTTCCAGGAGCCAGTGCCCAAGTCCATGTCCCCTGCCAGCCCCCCTGCTCCTGGGGGGAGGACAGGACACAGAGCACAGCCCCTCCTGCCCTACACCCATCACCCAAGAAAGACCATTCCGCATTCTGTCTTAGCGTCTGCAAAGTGCTTCTTATTCCGGGGACCTGGAGCCCAACCCCGACCCTGGCAGCACTCCCAATCCCTCTGCAGTGCCCGGGCCGACATATTAGGGCACCCCAACATCTTAGGGCACCCCGTTAGCGCCCTGGTCTCTGCGTCCTCCCTGGGGCTGACCCCAGTCCACCAGGCTTTCTCTCACCACCAGCTTAATGCACTTCCTGGCTCCAAGCTCTGCCCTGTCTTCCATTCTCCTCCCGGCCCAGACTTCCGAACTCGGACAAGCCTGGTCTCCTCAGGCCCGGGCTCAGTTGCAGCCGCGCCCCCGCAGTTAGCACTGATGGACATCTCAGGCAGTGCCTGCTTGTCTATGACCCCATGCCCCATCGTGCTCACGGGGGCTCCCTGCCCAATCCCACTAGATCCTGCCTCAGTTTACCCCAGCTGATCGAACACCACCACAAGTTTTCTTGGGGCCTTTCCGCTGGGGCACTGTCACTGGCCCCAGGCTGTCCTGGCCCCCGGGAGTGCCCGGTGTACAGTGTTGGGCGCTCCATGCACGTCATGCTGGGGAGCTAAGGTCGGGGGCTCTATATCCCTACCTCTCCACGCTGGGAGGTACACACAGGGTGTGGGGGTCTCCAGAGGCAGGAGAACAGACCCACTTGATGCCCACCTCTGCCCCATTCCCGAAACTGCAACCTTGACTCTTGGCCCCTGGCTCGTCCCATGTTCACACGTTTGCACTCTGATGGGATTTCTGGCCATCGTCCCTCTGCTCATGAGGGGGGCCTGGCTTGAGGGGTCTCCGTGGCCCTTCCCGACTCAGTAGGTAGATCTGCCCCCCCCAACCCAGGGCAGGAGTGTAGGGCTTATAATGCAGAGTTTTATAACGTGAGCACATGTTACAGCATATAAATAAACAGACACACAAATGTTGGGGTGTGTGTGAGATCAGGGAAGGGCAGAGATTCTGGGGGGCTGCACACCATGTCTTGACCCGTGCGCTGGGGCACTCTGGCAGGTGGTGGGGTGACGGGTGGAGCGGTCTGGGGAGGGGGACTGGGCAGCACGAGGGAAGGGCAGTTCCCGCAGGCTCCTCGGAGCTGGGCCTGAGGGCTGGCTTCTCAGAGCGACCACAAGTCCCAGGGGCTTTGCTGCACATGGCCTGGCAGGCGTCCATGCTCGATCACTGTTGGCCGAATCAACAGAGCACTGAGCCGCTGAGAGCCCATGAGGGACACTATGCTCCCCCAGCTCGTGAGTGCGGCGGTGCAGCATGTCCCATGGGGCGGCTCTGGAAAAGACTCAGGAGTCGTGCACCCGAGTCATTCTTGCCCACCGAGATCCTGTCTGTGCCCCAGCACCCTGGGGCCCTTCGTTATTCTAAGTGCTTTGACCAAATGGGGTGGGTGGCCAGCGAGCCGGGAACCCGCACTCCCAGCCCCAACTCTGCCCCTAGAACTAGCAATGATGGTCCCGAGACACTCGGTGGGACACACTGGGTGCCCGAGGACGCTGGCCCTGCACCTGCCACGCTGAGGCCTTGGACCTGAGCCCCACCTCTCCCTCCTTCCTGCCCTGGGGCGAGTGTGAGCAGTGAGCGTCCCCACTGCCCATCCCTGTCCCCATACTGCGTTACCAAGAACCCTCTTCCCTCAGTCTGGGAAACTGAGGCACTGACATGACCCCTCAGAGCCCAGAAGCCTCCAGGGGACTTGCAGTCCCCACCGTGTTGGTCAGGAGAACGGCACAAAACCATGCCTTTGGAGAACACCGGCATCTTGAAGCAGAACAAGGGTGTTGGCCCTGTCCTGGACCCTGGAGCTCCAGGCTGGGATGGTAAAGGTTCTAGCACATCGGGGACTATGGGAGGGAGAAATCTGAATGCGCCGAGTGAGGGGACCTTGGTGGCCTGTGTTGCTGGCAGGACAGTCCACAGCAGCCCGCTGCAGGCTGGGAGTCCCCGGGGCTCCCAGGGCAGCACTGCTGCGGCTCGGGCGGTCTCCCACAGCCTCCCAGAGCCTCAGTTTCACCATAAACGGGCCCCCAGGCGCACGGACTGGTTTTGAGAACACAGCCAGGTGAAGGTGTGGGGCACCGGGAGGTGGTGCTCAGCAGGCACAGATGCCGACAGACACGGGCTGCTGCTCCCCAACACCCGGGAAACAGATGGGGCAGCGGCCCCTGGTCCCTAGCCTGTCAGACGGGGTGGCACCGGGCACGCAAAACCAGAGACTGTGCTCCTCCCCCTGCTGCGGTCCCCCTGCAGCCCAGCCGGTCCCCTGCCCCGGCCGCTTTGCCCTGACCAACGTCCACAGCATGTGGCGGCAGCCCGTGAGGACAGTGACATGGCTCCAGGGCCCAGCTCCCCTCTGCCGCCTGCCCGTGTCCATGAGCCACTTGCTCATCACCCCTCTGCTCTGGAACATTCCATTTCCCAGAATGCTCTCTTCACAACCCACACCCCAAAGCTCTGTGGGACCTGCTGCTTTAAGGGCACCAAGACTCAGCTGAGGCCACCACACGCCCTGTGCCACCAGGGTCCTCTCCCCAACGCCAGCAAAGACCCAGACCGAGGGGAAGAGAAACGCAGGGTGCAGTGGGAAGCAAAGCCCTCCCCGTGGTGGCTGTTCCATTTCCAACGCCGGGGCTGAGCCTCGAGCTGTGCCAGGCCCGTGGGGCGCCGGGGTGGACAGTGCACGTATCAGCTACCCCGAAGTGGGGGCTGGAAGCACACGCCCTTAGTGGATAGGAATTCCGAGCTCCAGCTGAGGTCACAGCTGTTCTTGCGGGTCGTAAGGCCAGCAGGTGTGACCACACTGGAACGTCCAGTCTGGGGACGGGGAAGGCACAGGGGGTTGGAGGAAACATCTCTGGACACAAAGGGATGCAGTCATGAGGACGGTGAATGTGCTCCGGATGCTGTGGGGAAGGCCAGGGGGAGGCGGGTTCAGGGCCGGCCCCTCCAGGTGGGCGGAGAGAGAACAGGTGTAAAGGTCTGGTCCGGGAACTTAATGAGAAGAGGTCAGAGGGGGTCAGCTGTCCAGGGCCTCCACTACTGCAACAGGGTCACCCTGCCAGGGCGGGGGGGCGGGGGTCCAAGGCCAGGATGGGAAGTGCTTGAACGGTGCCCAGCACACAGTCATGAGCTGCATTAAGGTCACAGGTTGACTCCTGACCCCCAGACCTCAGAATGTGACCTCAGAATGTATCTGGACAGGGGCCTTTAGTGGTGATCAAGGTACCACGAGGTCACTGGAGTGGCCCTGATCCCATGTGACCGGGGTCCTTACAAGAAGAAGACACAGACTCGCACAAAGGGACCACCCCATTAGGGCAGAGGGAGAGCAGGGCCTTCCACACATGAGAGAGGTCTCAGGAGGACCCTGCCCTGCCCGCGCCTGGACCTGCGGCATCAGCCTCCGGGACTGGGAAGGGATGAATGACGGCAGCCTGAGCGAATGCGAACACACACACAGTGAGCACAGGGCTCTGCCCCCCTCTGCCTGCAGGCGTGTCGCTGTTTCTCAGAACTACAACAGGCTGAAGAAACCGGGACCCCTCCCTCCCGGTTGAAGTAGGAATCACTATGGCTTTTGAACTTTTACTCTAGCCGCCCCTGGAAGTGGCTCGGGAAGGACACGGGCTCTGCGCACCTGAGCATGGCCATGTCTCAGGAGACACCCAGCCTCTCCTGCAGCGGGGCCGGGCCTGGACCCTCCCACGTGGGGGCGGGACGGCAGTGTGTCCACAGTGATGGTGACAGCAGGTGTGTGTGTGCTGACCACAGCCAGAGGGATCTGGGATGGGCCGGGGGTGGGACCTTCACTCCGAGCACCATCACTTATCAGCCAAGGGGCGGCCTTGTGCTCCATGGTGAGTGACGTGGTCACAAACATTAAGGAATTTATTTCCACGAGAATGTTCCTCACGTGTGATGGCTTAGATCCTTGGGACGCCGTGCGCTCAGAGCTCATCTACTGGTGATCTAACGGGGGACGGGACGTGCTCGACGAGAGGCAGGAGATGCCGAAATTTAGGGTCAACAAGTACAGGACGGCCCCCTCCCCCAGAGGAATCATCCATGGGGACCTGGTCGGGGGCACGGTGGGGAAATCAAGTCTCTTTTTTTGGAGGGCATGGGGAGAAAAGCTTTAGTGGTCACGGAAACACAACCACAAACATGACGGTTATTCCACTAAACTAAGAAGCCTGTTGTCTCCCCACGAGGCCATCTTTCTGCCTGAAGAGCGTGCCGTGCCTCACGTCAGGGTTGTTCGGGGCTTTACTTCATTGTCGTTTCTCACCTCTAACCCATACCATAAGTCCAACGAGATTTTACACTAGTTGAGGGCAAACCCGAGGACTGGTGCTCAGAGCAGCATGCGGGGTACTCAAGGCGGGTTCACGGAAGGAAGCTGCCTCAACGCCCGCTCTCCCATCTCCAAGCCGTGTGACTCTGGGAGGCCACCCGACCTCTCTGGGCTCCTACTTAATCTCCAGTGCAGAGAAGGTCCTAAAACCATCTCTCAGGCTAAGGCAGGCAAGGCTGGAATGTCGGCCCTGCCTCTCCTTCCAGCCAGAGAGCCAGGACGGGGGGCGGGCTCAGCGTAAGTGGGAGTGCATGGAGACGGGATGTGGGGTCCAGGGCGGCCCACGCCTGCTTTGTGAGATGTCCAGAGCGCTCGAGCAGAACATAAAGAAGGAAACACCACCGGAGGGGTGTGACAGGAACGGGCCTGGGGGAGAGGTCAGTGGGGAGGAGCGCCCACATTCCCAAGTGGCACTGTCAACATCCTGTCCCCCCAAACCCCTCGACTCCATCAGCGCGGACAGAGCGTGACGGAGCCCGCCAAGTCCGGCCCCAGATCCAATTAGCTGAGGAACCTACGTGTGAATGTGACGACAAGCGTTGGGTGAGACTGTCTGCTCAGAACGCTCAGCACAGGGGCCCGCCCAGCTTCTCACTGTCCTGGACTCGGGTTCCCGTGCGCCCTGCAGGTAAAAAGCAGAGAACGCGCAGTGTGCAGAGGGGCTCACTTTGGTCTGAGGTACAGGGCGGTTGGAGGCTGGGCACTTGTCTGCCCGAGCTCCCGGTTAGTCAGAGGTGGTCCCTGAGACACTGGTCCCAGCGGACACCCAGCCTGGCGTCGGGTGCATTGTGTGTCCCTGAAGGGGCTCTGCTTACACCTGCCACTGTGTTCGCTGCACAGGAATCTGGCGGATCTCCAGGGGCAGCTGGGGGGCTTTGGGGAAATGTGGAACCTTGGCCCTATCCCCAGTCATGGTGACTGGGTGGGTGTGGGGTCTGCAGGGTGAATAAGCACAAGACGCCCCGGGAACCACTCGTGTAGCTCGCTCGCCGTACGGCTCGCTCTCCCATGCTCAGCGGCAGTCCCGTGAGGCTCAAGGGGCCGCCGTGTTGATGCAGACCCCGAATGCTGAGAAATAACCCGGCAGCCCGTCGGCGCTGGTGCTGGGTGTGAGACCAAGCGGCTGGGTGATGCGGACACAGCAGGAGATTTGGGGCGAGTCGCATGCTGCCTGGTCCCGGGGAAAGGGTGGTGGGCGCTGCGGGGGCTCCATGGAGGAGGGGCTCCCCAGGTGGACTCCAGGTGGCCTGAGGGTCCGCAGAGATGTGGAGGCTGGAGGGCTGGAGGACGAGCCCCGAGCCCTGCTGCCGGGACCCCGAGCGGCAGCATCAAAGCCTGAGGCTTGCGCTGGGTGTTGCGAAGGTTGTACTGGATTCTGTATGGGAGGCACGGTGAGGGCCAGCTCACAGCCCCTCCACGCTGGAACTGCCCAGGCCACAGCCAGCCCCTTCCCAGCCTGGAAAAACACAGCATGCTTTGTGCTCTGGCAGCCCGACGGACCCATGAGAGGACATGTGATCTAGGGGCAGGCCATCCATTGGCTGGCCAGCGGCTGATGCCAAGACGTGATGCAAAGGGCATTGCCCAACAGGCAGGGATGACTGGCAGAGCCAGATGTCTGGCTGCTTCTAGAATCAGAAAATTCCCAGTGATAATAGGACAATTAGCAGAGAGGAGGCGGACAGCATCAGGGAGGGACAGTAGCCAGTGTGTAGAGTGGCTCTGATTCTCAGGCCACTATTGTCCTACAATAATCCCCAACCCCAACTATCATTTTTTAAAAACTGGCTAGAATTTGTTCTTGTTCTTTGTTCCTAGTAAGTGTAGGCTTGCTTTCATTCATCCATCCCTCCCTCTCTCCATCCATCCATCATCCATTTACCCAACCATCCATCTCTCCATCCATGGATACATCCATCCACTCATCCATGCATCCCTTCATCCATCCGTCCATCCATCCATCCACTGTCTGTCCCTCCATTCGTCCATCCATCCATCCATCCATCCATCATCCATTTACCCAACCATCCGTCTGTCTCTCCATCCACGGATACATCCATCCACCCAACCATGCAGCCCTTCATCCATCCGTCCATCCAGCCATCCACTGTCTGTCCCTCCATTCGTCCATCCATCCATCCATCCATCCAACTGTCTGTCTGTCCATCCATCCACCATCCGTTCATCCATCCACCCGACCATCCATCGATCCCTTTATCTCTCTATCCGTGGATGCATCCATCCATCTACCCATGTAACGGTGATTTGAACTATCGAGTGAGCACCTCCCCTGGGGAGACAGCCAGGAACAAAACGGATTTGACCCTGGCTGCACAGAACTCCCAGCCTGTGGAAACGATGACTAGACCTGCCCCAATGCGGTGAAGGTTCCTGGAGGATTGCACAGGTGCCCGCCCTGGGGGTAAAGCAGTGGGGGCTATTCTAATTAAGCTCCCTCAATGACGTGACTGTCAGGCCTGGCTAGCGCTCAAGTCAGCCAGGAAGGGCAGGACCCCACAGGCAAGAGAGCTAAGAGGCGGTGGTGGGGGTCATCGTCCGGGTGAGCCTCTGGACATATCTGAAAGTCAGGATACCATAACTCTGTATCTCAGAGAGGTCCCTGCAGGTGGGGGTGCTGGGGGTGTGCATCTATTGTTTCTGCTTCTCTTAAGGCAGAGCTGGACCCGACGGCATGGGTGGTCCTGTGGCTCAGCTGGTCACTCAGAGCTGGGCAGTGGGGGCACACAGAGCTCCACGGGGATCTTGGTGACTGATTCTGGGGCAGCAACTGTGTGGCTGACCAAGCAGCTAGCGGAGAGGACATGCACCTCCCCAGAAACCAATGGGCACGACTAGTTAGAAAGCACCTAAAAAATTGAAAAAATGATTTCCTTCCTTAAGTGTATTTCTCTGGACCCCTTTTCCCACAGCTTGCAGCCAGTACCGAGTATGGGAAGGTGTCCTGCAGGTGGCTGCTACCTGGGACAGGTGAGAGCCGTGCTTCCAGAGTGGGTGGTGCTCATAGAGCACTGTCCCAGAATGCACTGCTGCGGAATACATAAATAATACGGAAGGGTAAACGTCCCCCTTTCCCTCCTCCGATGTCACCCTCCTTCCCAGGGGTGACTGCAAACATTAGTTTGAGTGGTATTAGTCCAGACTTTTCTCTGGGCATACGGATGAACACAGAAACATGTAGGTGTTCTTTCTAATAAAATGAGGTCACTCTTGAGTCTGTGACTCCTTCTGCAGCTTGCTCTTGTCACTGAGGACCCATCGTGGCTGTCTGCGCTGGGACACCTGGATTCCTAGCGCCTTTTTCACCAGCTGCACAGTATTCCGTGGAGGGCCATGCTAGGGTTTCTGAAGGCCATTCTGTCGAGGGACACCCTGTCACCCAAGTCACCGAGAAAGTGAAACAAGAGGGTCCCTGCTCCCTCCTCTACACTCTCTCTGAAGGTAGACTGGCCACAGAGAACCCCAATTTGGCAGGCCCAGCCAGGTCAGAGCCACGGGGCCAGGAGGGGCCCCGGGGAAGGAGCCGTCGACGGTGGCATCATCGTGGAAGCATGGGTAAGAGTGAGGGCCAGGGAGAGACAAAATGCATTCGGGGAATTCTGGGCAGCCACCAAATCACGGGTCTCCACGTGCTGTTTAAAAAAAGCAGGTTACAAAAGAGCGCATGACAAGGAGCGCAATTTTCAGAGAGAAAAGGTGTTTGTGGGAAAGATCTCCAGAAAACATGATTTTCTGGGGTGGCCAGGGGCTGGTGGGCTCCTCCTGGGGGCAAGACCGGCGCCCTTTGCAGACTCATTTCCTTGGTAGGTAGTATGCCCACCCCGACAGATGCTAGTGTTTGGAAAAGGAAAGACACAGAGATGGAGGGAGAGGGGTCTAGAGCTTGGGTGGGATGGAAGGAGGAAAGCAGAGAGGAGGAAGCCAAGGCGGGCCAAGGGCCCCGAGCCCCCAGGGCAGGCTGGCGCGAGCGGGTCAGCGCGACTCGCTCGGCGCTTGTGCTCTGCATTCTCCCCGTTTCCGGAGACACGCTTGCTTTTCTTTCCCTAAAACAAACAGAATTTCAGAGCTCCGCTTTTGTCTTCGCGAAGGAAGTGTTAGGTTTGAACGTGTTTCAGACAAGGAGGAAGATCCTGTTAAGACACCCTGCGACAGTCCTTTCTCTGGAGGGCAGACCTGGGTGGCAAAGGTCTCCCAAGAATGGTTAAAAAACCCAGAGACGATGAGACTAAATTTAAACAGGGAGAGCAGGAAGGCCGCATTTCCTGCAAATGCCCTTCAGATATTTGCAAAGTATCATCTGTTGAGTGATGGTGTGCTGCCTCAGTTTCCCTAGCGGTGATGCTGCCGGCACCGTCCTGGAAGGCAGGCGCTCTGGGTCCGCTGGAGAGGGGACGCCGTCACCAGCTCCCACCCACAGTGCGGGGCAGGGTCTCAACTGACCCGGGTTTCCATGAGGGACTTGGGGTCTGAAATGGCCGGAGATCTGTGGAGCCAACACAGAGGCAAAGACGGACCCGCTGCGCACCCCGTGGGCCACGTGGCATACAGCCACAGTTCGGAGAGTCTCCGAAGGCCACTCAGTGCCTTGGCACCTGACGCCCTCCCCTTCCTCTGGACTCCCACCTGCCTAAGCGGGGCCAGGACCCGGCGGAGCTGGGATCTGAAGCCGGTTCTGTCAGACCAGGTATCAGTCAGCTCGGGGCTGCCGTGGCAGAATCACGGACCAGAGGCTGAAGTCCGGACGCAGGTGTCAGCACAGCCGGGTTCTGGTGAGGGCCCTCCTGGCTTGCAGATGGCCAGCTTCTCGCCGTGTCCTCACATGGCAGAGACGGAGCACTGGGGTCTCTTCTTAGAAGGGCACTGATCCCATCACGGGGGGCCCACCCTCAGGACCTCATCTGACCTTGATTCCTTCCCAAAGGCCCACCTCCACCTGCCACCCCGCTGACAGTTAGAGCATCAACATAGGAGCCCAGGGGACACAATCCAGCTCCCGGAGACCGCAAAGCTCATCTCCAGACACATCACACGTTCTCTTCCAAAGACACTGTCCCGTGCTCATCTGCTTGTCTCGTCATTTCCCTGCTGGGAGTGAGCTGCAGCCTGCACCCCAGCTCTGGGCACTGGCCTGGCCACGGGGACATCAGTCCATGCCTGTTAAGAAGTCAAGGGGCAACCCCCACGCCCCGTGTTGTCCACCTACCACCTGGCTCCACAGATGTCTTGGAAAAGCCGGGCTGAGGGGCCTCAGTCTCTGCCCACCTCCAGACGGGTGCAAGGCCTGAGCTGGACGACGAAGCAGGGGGCCCGTGTTTGGTGGGGTGTGAACGGGTCCCGTGGGTGTGGCCCGAATCCCCCAAGTGGTGAACAGCTGAGGTGGCTGGGGCTCGATGCTCTCTGGCAGACAGCTGTTTACTATCCGGCCCAGGCTGGCGGACAAGCTCTGCACGCGGCTTCTCTGGGCCCCACCGCTCCCTCCACACCCCCTCAACACGTCCACCCAGTACCTACTGTCTGCCGAGTGCTCCCTCTGAGCCTGCAGGCATGACGTGGAGGGCACCCACGTGACCACTAGATCCTGGGGCCACACTTGTCTGCAACAAGGACCTTCTGAGCCCTCGCATGCCCCAGGTGAAGCCCAGACGTCTCTGCCTTGTGTGTGCTAACAAGCGAGGCTCCCGGCCGCTGCCCCGCCCCGCACCTGCCAACAGCAGGTGCTCAGTAAACCCTCATGGCCACAGGGGAGAGGGACTCACGCCAGAGGCCGGGGCATTCTTGGATGGCGGACATGCGTGGGGCTGGGGCTCTCGCCCCCGTTGCAGACTGTGTGGTGCCCCATAGCTCGGGCGGGGGGAGGGCGGGAGGCCACCTCTGCTGTCTTTTGAGGGCCCTTTCCATGCCTTTTCAAACATGAGCGTACACATCCCAGTAAGCGTACTTGTGTGGCTGTGGGGTACTTGGAAGGCGTTTGTACACTTTAGCTTCCACGATGGTTTGGCCAGGTGTGGCCCCTTCCTGGGATGGACTGCACCTTCCCAGTGCTCAGCGTGCGGCCAGGTGGGAAAACCAACCTGTGCATGCTCTGTGGGTTTTTTTTTTTAAGATTTTATTTATTTGAGAGAGAGAGAGAGAGAGAGCAAGCATGAGTGGGGGGAGGTGCAGAAGGAGAGGGAGAGAGAATCCCAAGCAGACTCCCTGATGCAGGGCTTGATCCCAGGGCCCTGAGATCATGACCTGAGCCAAAATCGAGAGCCGGAGGCTTTGCCGATGGAGCCCCCAGGTGCCCCAACCTAACCTGTCAATGGTTTTAAAAAGAGCTCTCGGTGAGCAGTGGGTGAAGCTGGGATATGGTAATTAAACGTTTACAAGTGTAGACGGTCCCATTACCTTCTGTTACTCTGGATCCTTAACAAGTGCTTTCTAGAACTCTTTGGCTCTCGGGAAGCTCACGAGCTCTTAGCCCAAAAGGGCCCTGGAAGGTGGGGGTGTTGTTCTGATGACCTGAGCCTGTTTCCCTGGGGGCGTAGTGGTGGCCGTCTCCTCTGCCTGTCCCACGGGACTTCCACGGAGGGAAGTCGCCAAAGACCCACATGCTCCAGGATGGCTCTGCACAGCCTCACGGCCCCCGACGATGTCAGGAGGGACTGGGGTCTGAGACTGAAGCCAAGCAGGGCTGTAACGATTACTGCTCATATTGTCTGTCTGTCCGCTCATTCATTCAGGTACACGCCAGACACCCAACTGATAGGACGGTGAGTAGCACACGCAAGGGACATGTAGTGGCAGGCGTGGCAGGGACCCCTGCCTAGGGAGTGAGGAACCATAGTCCCCGGGCCCACGGCCGCCAGGTAAGGAGAGGTCGGGACACGGGGGACACCCCCGAGCTCCCGCGGGACAGAGGCCACACCCTGGTCTTCCCGGGCCACCCCGGCCACGTCCACAGGCCTGGCCACACAGCCACACCCGGCCCCTGCAGTCAGCGGGTCAAGACCAGGGAGTCCCCTTGTCCTCACAGGCCTGGCCCCACCTCCCTTTCCACCAAGACAGGAAGAAGCCCTCAGGCCCACAGGTGGTTTGTACCAACAGAAAATCAGTCCTTTTAAAAAGTGAGCGTGATGCCCATTGGATGCCCACGGATGGACACGTGGATGCACGTGGACTCCATCCACACAGTGAACTATGCCTGGGCTGTAAACAGGAACGAGGCAGGGACCCTGGCCGCGGTGCAGGAGGAAGCCAGACTGAACAGACCACATGTCGTGTGATCCCGACTACGTCGGGCGTCCAGAGGAGGTGACTCCACGGAGACGAGGGGCAGACTGGTGGTCGCCCGGCTGGGGGGGCAGGGAACGGGAGCGATGGCTGACCAGCACAGGGTTCCTTGAGGGACGGTGAGAACGTTCTAGAACTACACAGATGTGATTGCTGCACAGCACCATGGATGCACGAAACGCCACTGCGTCGTCCCTCTTAAAATGGTTAATTTTGCCTCAACAGAATTTGAAAAAGTCGATGGATCGCATGACGAGCCCGGAGGGTTTCAGGCCTGGGCAGGTGGGTTGTCATTTTGGAGCCCATCTCCCACGGGCATCACACCTGGCGACACTCGTGTCACACGTCCCATCCCCCGGGGCGGCTGGGGAAGGGGCCAGTGGCCCCCAGCATGAGCTGCGTGCTCGGAGCACCGAGATACAGAGCAGAGCCCCGCGGCCCCCCCGCCCTCCCACGCCGGCAACCGTGGAGGCGCCTGGCCACTTGCTCTCCTGCGCCCCCCACGGGCCACACCGCCGGCTGTTCCCCGTGCTGCCCCTGGGCCTAGGTAGGGGGCGGGGGTGGGCACCCACAGCCCGCCGCCCCGAAGCCCTCCCTGGTGCCAGCTCCCCTCCCCGCGCTCCCTTGCAGCTGAGTCTGCCTGCGTTTGTTAAAAATACACAGCACCATCTGCAACATGTAATTTAATAAATTTATTTATAGTGTGACTGAGCTTGTTTTAAAGACGAGCTTTTATCTCCGAGATGGGGCTTCAGGGGCCGCCGCTCACCTGGCACGGAGCGCCCTCTGCCCGGGGGCCCCTTGCTCTGTAGACCAACTGCCCCGGGATGACCCCTGCGGGAAGGCTGAGGAGAACCCGCGGGCCCTGGGTGCAGTCTGCACACCACCCCAGGACAGACGGGACCCGCAGGCTGGCCAGGACCAGGATCCTCACTGCACTAGGTCAAATGGTGTCCCTCCCCCAGTTCATGACCCCAGAACCTCAGAATGTGACCTTATGTGCAAGGAGGTCTCTGCAGAAGTCAGAGTTAAGATGAGGTCACAGTGGAGTTGGGTGGGTCCCAATCTGATGACTGGTGTCCAAAAGGGGTGCAGCCGTGTGAGTGGGGGCTGGAGGGGCTCAGCCACAGCCCAGGGACGCCCAGGGTTACCAGAACCTGGAAGGGGCAGGATGGACCCTCCCCTGACACCTCCAGAGAAACCAAGGCCCCGCACACCTTGCTTTTGGAATTCTGGCCTCCAGAAACGTGAGAGCGTAAACCTGTGTTGTTTTAGGCTGCCCGGTCTGCGGTCTTTTGGCACGGCTGCCCCAGGGCACCGCCCCCCACCCCCTCCATGAGCTTCTGTCCCACTAGCTCTGAGAAGCAGCTGGCACATAGTAGGTGCCTGCACAAATGTGTGGAGGGCCCGAGGGGTGCATGGCTGTGTCGGGACCCTTTGCTGTCACATGGCCAGTCACTCATCGCAGCCCCCTCTGGTTGACCTGGTGTCTGGGAATCAAAGGGAAGGGCGTGTTTGTGTGGTGGTTCCAGAAGAAACCACAGGCCACAGAGGCGGACTGTCCAGCGCTTCCGGGGAAGGGCTGGGGCTGGGCAGCGTGAGGGGTTCTAGGGTTCGGGGGCAGGAGCAATACCATGATCCAGAGACCTGGCCTCATCCTTTCTGGGACCCCAGTCCCTGCTATCCCCAGGGGCAGGGGGAGGGGGCTGTAAACAGGAGAAGTGCGGCCCCCTGCCCACACCCCATGGTTTGCTTTCCCTGGAGGTGGTGGACACTCTAATGGGGCACACGTGGGGACTGGAGAGTCCGGAGCTGGGGCCTTACCCGAGCTCGGGGAATCATGGAGGCTTCTCAGAGGAGGCATGCACGCTGCAACCTGAAGGCTGCAGGAGGCAGGCTGGAGGCACCCAGGGCCTCCAGCCTGGTCAGGCCGAGCACGCCACATACGCAAAGGCCCGAGGTGGAGGCAGGGTGGCTGAGAGCAGACCGGGAAATAGACATGGGGCCTCTGCAGGCACAGGCATGGGCTCACCTGGGGCAGTGGACAGGGCATGTCTCCTCCCTCCAAGGCGGGCAAGCTGAGCAGCCGGTGCCCACGCCCCGCTGTGCCCATTCACAACCTACACCTGACCGCTGACCTCTGCTGCTTGCTGAGGCTGACACGGACGGACGGCGTGACTCACCAGTGAGTGACAAGAGGTCTGACGGGGACCAGGGGGCTCAGAAGTCACTGTGACCCTGGAGTGAGCACTCCAGCTGCCCCAGGAACTGCCATAGTCAGATGGCCTGCGTTCAGATCCTCCCCTCGCACAGCCTTGCCACAACGATGCTCACCTGAAAGTGCTCTGAGCCTCAGTTTCCCCACCTGTAAAATGGGAAAGCATGCCCCCCTCCCCGGTTGAGGCTGGCTTTGAGCCTCACGGGAATAACTGGGGGGTCTCCTGGGCAGTGGCGGTCCCGCTTCATGACAGGACGCCACGGACAGGAACCCAAGTCACATCATCCCAGCACCAGAGACCGCCCCATGCTTCAGAGTCCTGGGGCAGCCGTAACAAATGACCCTGAATGGTGGCTTATGACAGGAAGTCCAGAGTGAAGGCGTCTGCGGAGCTGCGTGCTCCCTGAAGGCACCGGGGGCGCCCTTCCTGCCTCTTCCTGTTCCGGGGGCTCCCAGCGCCCCTCCAGCCTCTGGCTCCGCGGCCACACACCCCACACCCCTCCGTGTCTGCGCTCGTCTCCGGTCTCTCACAAGGACAGCGATGACTGAGTTAGGGCCGACCCGGGGAAGCCAGGATGGTCTCGTCTTGAGACCTTGACGCAACTGCAAAGAACTTTTTTCTGAGTAAGGTCCCATTCACAGGTCCTGGGTGGCTCCGACTTTTAGGGACATGACTGTTCAGCCACAACACGCTGCTAACGTTTTGGTTGACTTCTCTCCTGTCTGTCTGTCTGTCTGTCTCTGGCCGTGGCTAGATACGAGCTCCTCCCGCCATGACTGAGATCTGCCTGTACTCGCATTTTGTATCAGTTCTGGAAGCTCTGCACAGACTTCCCAGGCCCACCAGGAAAGCTGATGACAAAGGCACCCAGTGCCCGTGTCCAAGCGCAGGGGGACCGCAGCGGCCGCAGGGATGGCACGTGACGGGCACGAGGTCGTGGCCTGGCCCGTCTCCCGTGCCGTCACTACTGTCTGGCATGTTACCCCACGTCCCCAGGATGCCAAAGACTCTGGCCCAAGAATGAGAGAGATGTGCACACTCAGCAGACACGGAAGCAGGAGCCCGAGGACCGGTTTTCTCTTGACTCCACGGTGCATTCGGAACTTACTGGAAAAGCCACGTGAGCCTCAGCCTGTGCGGCTGGCAACAGTCAGGACCGGCAATTTCCCTTGACCTGGCAAGGTCCCCCTGAGATGTCGCCTCCTGAGAGAGGCCTTCCTGCCATCCCATCCAGCAGCTCTTCCGGAAGCCCACCCCTTCCGTCTGCCCGGCACACAGCGCAGTGCTGCCCCTCCGGATGCCCTGGGAGTTGCCCTTCAGGACCCCGGCCACAGGCACGGAACCGGTTCCTATGCCCCGCTAGTGGAGACGTGCTGTGGACGGGGTCCCGGGAGGGGCCGGCAGAGCCCACTTCCAGCTGCGGGTGACGGAGCGGCAAGGGTGGGCATTCGTGTGGCCGTGTTGGGTGAGTGAGGGGCACACGTGTACAATTCTGTGCAATTCTGCGTGGCCGGGGTGTAGGGTGTGTGATGGTGGAGAAGACACAAGGAGAGTCTGGAAATGCAGGCTGTGGGGCCTTGAATGCCTGGGGAAGGAGTCCAGGACAGATCCACAGTGAGCACGAATGACTCGAGAAGGAATAAAAACCCAAATGGTCCCACAGCCGTGAGAGAAACTGCACCAGAAGTTATAAATCTTTGCAGAAGGCAAATATGAGGCCCACGATGACTTTCTGAGTAGGATCGACCCACCGTGGAAGAAACAAATAATTCTAACCTGAATGATATCTTCCAAAGGAAAGAGAACAAGGAACACTCCCCGTTTTTGTGAGATTGGCATAAGGTTAATTCCCAAAACAAGAAAAGTATTAGATGGGAAACTTACAGCAAATCCTATTCATGACCTTGGATGCAAAACCCCTAACTGAAATGTTAGCAAACGGAAGTTAGTGTTAATATTAAAAAGGTTACTATATCGTGACAGGTGGGGTTGTCCTAGGAACCCGAGCTGGTCTACCAGAAAACCAGTTACTGTAATTAATTAGCAAAGGAGAAAAGCCACAGAAATCTTTTTAAGTGATGCACAAAAGCCCTTGATAAAATTCAATATTCATTTGCAATTAAACTGGAATCTCTCGGCACACCAGGAAGGGAATGAAATGCTTTAACTTGATAAACTGCATGCCAAAAAAATCTAGAGTCAACAGAAATTTTGAGAGCATTTCTTTTAAGATCAGGAATGAGACAAGTATTCCTGCTTTCTTTGCTTCTAGTTAACATTTTATTAGCAGGTCCTACGCAGGGCATAGAGAAAGGAAGAGATACAACCAACAGATAAAATATGGGAATTAATACGAGAATTTCGCAAGCTGGCTAAATAAAAAAATCGATATGCCAAAGTCAGCTGCATTTCTAGCCACGATCAGCAGATGTAATGTTGAAAAATATACCACGAAACGACGAAAATTCAACCACCTAGGAATGAATCTAAAAACGTCGCAGAAGCTCTTTATGGAGACAATTATAAAATCTGTTTGAAAGACATTAAAGATGACCCAAATAAGTGGAGAGATAGATCACGTTCTTGGGTGGGAAGAAGTCAGATCTCTTCAGATTGGTCTATTCTGGGTCAATGCAATTCTAATAAAAATCCCAACAGGGTTTTTGTGTGTGTGTGTGTGTGTGTGTGTGTGTGTGTGTGTGTGTGTAACTTGGTAACTGAATGAAAAATGTATACGGAAGAATAAAGAACTGAGAATTGCTAAAACAACCTTGAAGAGGTGCCGGGGGGACGGGGTGGTGGGACTCATTCAGATGACAATGAGACCGTGCTGGGATAGACAAAGGCACCCAAGACAGCCCAGAAACAGGCTGCACTCATGTGGACGCTTAGGTCACGACTGCGCCAGCACTGTGGGTCTCGGAGAAACGCGTCTCATCCCACAAACCACGCTGGGAGAACGGGTTCTCCACGTGTGGGCAGAACGAGATTGGATCCCGACCTCACACCATACACATACACAAAAATGAATTCCTGGATTAAGGACTAACAGGTGTGAAAGGCGAACTGATTAAGTTCTCAGAAAGTAAGGCTGGAAAATATCTTTATGAACTCTCAGTAGAAAACAATTTCTTTTTTTTTTTTTTAAGATCTATTTATTTATTTGAGAGAGCGAGAGCATGCGCAAGTAGGGAAGGGGCAGAGGGGGAGAAATCCTCAACCAGACTCCCCACTGAACGCAGAGTCTGATGCAGGGCTTAATCCCAGGACCCTGAGATCATGACCTGAGTCAAAACCAAGGCTCAACACTCAACCAGCTGAGCCACCCAGGTGCCCCAATAATTTCTTAAATAAGGCACAAAAAAGGTATACTTTTCCCTAGAGGAAAAGTTTGATAGATTTACCTACATTACACTTTTCGTCACGAATGGAGTGAAAAGGCAAGCCAAGGTGGAGTAAAGAGAACAGACAATGAACACAAATCACTAAGAAAACGATAAACCACCTCACTGAAAACTGGGCAAAAAGCGGGAACAAGCATGGCAAGGAAAAGGAGCTCTGAACGATCCATCCACACTTGGAAAGACACTCCAGTCCACAAATCATCAGGCAATGCAAACTGCAGTGCCCACGGATGACCACGTGGCACCCCCCGGACTGTCACCGCTCGAAGCATTAGGGCAGCTGGAGTGACTGCCGGGGACTGCTCTCTGCCACCTGCTGGGAAAGCTGGACATGTGACCCCCGTGATCCAGCAGCTGCTCCAGTGCGTGGACGTGGCTGCCCGCAGACGTCTGCAGGAGCGCTCGGGGCTGCCCTGTGGGGCCACAGTGCCCAGGAGGCCACCAACCATCCATGAGCAGGAGAACGGACACCTGCAATGGTAGCCATCCACAGCCCCGTGCCCCAAACTCCCACATCACCGAAGCTCTGAAAACAAAATGCCTTTTTGTTTTTGTCATTTGACTGGTGGCAAAACCTGGTGTGAACAGATCATCTGTGTTTATCCCAGGTGGTGTGAACATCCACGTGGTTGACATGGAAGAATCAACAGGCTGGATTGTGTGGGACCCCCTCGGCTGGGATTGTACAAAACACACAGCCTATTTCCCAAAACTTACTTTCTAGCGTAAAATGAATATATGCATGATGTATCGTCTTTGTTCTGAAATGCTCTTGGCCCCATGGGCTCTGGGTAAGGGACTAAGGACCCGTCTTGTCCCACAGTGGAGTCTTCTATGGGTTGGAAAACAAACACAAGTACACACATCTAGAATAAACCTCAAAGGAATAATGATGAGCCGCGGGAGCGCGGCATCACAGGATCCAGACGGCAAGGCTGCATTTACATGCAGTCGGGAAGCAGGCAGAGGTAAGCTCTGTTTGGTGGTGTAGACACAGGCAGTAAAGCCACGAGGAAAATGTCAGGGTCGTAACTCAGAGCAAGGGCCCTGCTCTCCCTCCAGTGCGTCCCTCGGTTCCAGCCAGCACCTCCCCGATGCCTCCAGACATAGGACCTAGGGGCAGGACCTGTCACCGATGGGAAATGTCCACTCCACTAAGTCCAGGCCCGGTCAGCCCGTGAACTCCAACCTTCAGCTAAGAGCAGGCAGGGGGCTGCGGATGTCACTCGGGGGTCGCGGCTGAGCCCCAGCCTGCACTGCTCCTTGCTGCTCCTCCCAGCGTCCCTCTTCCGTGCAGGCACACCGTCCCCCTGGCTGCCCCTTGCACTCATCTGGACCCCCAGATCCACTGCGGTGGCTGGTCGGGCCCATCCACAGCTGCAGTGGCCTCCGAACCCAATGCCTTCCTTCGGTCCCCTCTCCCCATGGCAGTCATGTGGTCTCTCAGGACCGAGGGCCAGCCCAAAGTACAGGCCGGGCCCCTCCCTCGTCCCTGCCTGCTCCTCTCCTGGTGTTCACGCCTTCTCAGACCTTTCCCAGGTTATGGAGGAAGCGTCGCCTCCTCCAGCAAGCCCCCCTAGGCTGACCTACCCAAATCTCAGGCCCCCATTACTGTCTCTGTGCCCTGTCTGCTGCCTTCCTGGCCTTCTCACAACGTGCGCTGTTTTCCTTCCTTATTTGTGTTCTGCCTCCTTAATCGATGAGTTACCTTATCGAGAAATATTTCTGTTTTTGTCATTGCTCTAAACCCAGAGTCCACCGAAGTCTTCACTTAGTAGGAACCCAAATCACTCTTAAGCAGATGAACCACTAGTAACAATAATGATACCAAGGCACAGAGGGGTTGAGTAAGTTGCCTAAGGTCACAGAGCTAGTACGGTCCTAGAACTGGGATCCAGGGAAGGTGTTTCCTCCACGCTGTGCAGCCTGGACTGGGCCCGTCCTGTCCCCACCTGCAACCCCAAGCCTTGTGTTTTTACAAAAATCCAAGAGCCTCTGGGAAAACAGGGCAGGTGGTGGGTCCCTGGAATGTCCACCCCATCGTCCTTCCTCGCAGTCTGCCTGGCAGTGAGGACACATGCTCAGAGCCTTCTGCTCATAGGGAGCCTTCCTCCACCCCAGAGGACATGCAGTGCACCCCCCCGACTCTGATGGCCGCAGTAATGCCGACCAGATGCTGGTCAGTGCTCCACGGAGAGGGTCAGAGAAGCAGATCGACCCAGTCATATTCCTTATGCGAATACTGAAGCTGTGAGTACTGAGGCAGAGAGGCTAAGAGCTATGCATGAGTAACGTCAAGGGGCATCGGGTGGGGTGCCAGCTGCTGCTGGCCAGCTGGGGGGGGAGGGACAGAAGGCCCCAGCAGCCGCCACCCCAGCTGGACGGACCTCCCGCTGTCCCCAGCTCAGCCCCAGCTCTCCCTTCTGCCATGAACGCCATCGAGCGCAGTCCCACTCTCGCGGGGGTTCGGTGGTGATGGAAGTGTCGCCAGCGAGCACATGTCTATGACCTCGGCCGACCTAACCCTGGGGAGGCGGGTGCGGTGCTCTGAGCGCTCACAATGGGGCTGTCCGGCCCGACCCCAGGGCAGCGGTCACCTCCAGAGAAGGGATGGTGTTCCTGGGACGGAGAGCAGGTGGCCTGATGTGACCTGGTGAACACCGTCCACGAGTTGGTGTCACCCCACAGCCCCACCTACCCACCCCCTCGGCCCCGGGGTCTTTCCACAGCTCTGTCCTGTCTGCACATAGAGACTGGGGATCCAAGACATACACCGCCACTTGGGGGTCCCGGGGACCCTCTATTCTCTGAATGGTTTGGACAGTGAGCCCAGTAGGGCCTTTGGCCCCGGAGTGGCCCGGGAGAGGTGTCACCGGCATTCTGGGCTGGGGTGGCACCAAGATCACACCCACACTGTGGACACGGACATTCAGTTCGGGAGACGGAGGTGATGGCTTGAGGGCCCGGTCACTGTGTAGGGTGATGGTGATGGTGCCGGAAGTGGTGGCAAAGCTTCTCCCACAGCATAGGCGACACAGTAACTGTCACAGTGCAGATCTACATAGATGCGAAATACATTAACGCCCACGTACCCCTATAACCGGACCCCCTGAACTCTCACAACAGCCACCAGATGGGTCATCATCCCCATCTCACAGGTGACAAACTGAGGCAGAGAGGCTAAGGAACGTGCCACCAGAGGTCAAGGTGGGATTCAAAGCCAGGTGGTCTGGCTCTGGCCACTCGCTGAGTCCCTATCTGCACGGTGGCGGGCCTAGGGAAGCACATGTGTGTGCACGTGCACGTGCGTGCGGGAGGCACGAGGCCTACAGGGCAGGCTCGGCGGTTTGGGCTCCGTGCATTCAGCTGGAGTCTGGACAGGCCAAGGGGCATTGGGGGCGGGACCGGGTGGGAGGCCACGGCGGCGCCCCAAGGACGGCGTGCCGGAGTGCCCCGTTAGTGAGGACCACCACGCACGCCGGCTCTGGAGGCCCTTTCCAACCAGCCACATCTTTGTCCATAAAAATGCCTTCCCAGACGCGCCGATCCCCAAGAGCCATTCTTCGGGAAGATGTTCTTGCTCCGAGAGGCTGGGTCCCGCGTGCCGTGGGGTGGGGACAGCCCAGAGGGCGAGACTGTGTGTGCGCCATGCTCAGACGCAGCCCGAAAACACGCCTGCTCTGGGTACACGCCCCACCCCCGCACCGGGGCCACTCATTTTTAGGACAGACACTTGACACCTGAGTTTTCCTAATGCCGCCAGCCTGTCACCTCCTAGCGAACAGCGAGCACGCCGGGACCAAAGAGCGGGGCCGGGCGGAGCTCCCGCGGGGTTGTTCACGGCCGGCAGCCTCCGGTGACCTTATTTTTAGCCATTTCCACTCCAGTTACTGCTCGGGGAAAGGCAGACGTATCGGGAACTCTTCCATATCCTACTTTCTTCCAAGGAGGCGGACGGAGGCACGGAATACGGAATGACCCCGCGGTCCCCTGGATCCGGTGCACGAAGTTGAGTTACAGATGCGGACTTCCAACCCGTTTTGTGACATTTCTCCTCCTGGAGCCGGAGCAGAGGGAGCCCGGCAACACGTGATGGCAGTCAGCCCGGCTCTGGCCCGCGGTCACCGCGGTGGCCAGCCAGGGAGCCTGGCACCAGGACGCTCCTGTCTGGAACCGCATTCCAGAGACATGGAGCACTCGCTCTGGTGGCCTTCGCCCCCGCCCCTGCCCGCTTCCCCCGCAGGAAGCACAGAGCCATCGGGAGGAAACGCAAGATTGAAACCATCCGTCTGAAATGATCTACTGTTTTCTCCCTCCTGGGAGAAAGGATACTGTGAAGCACCCTTATTCTGGAACTCTGGGAAAAATCCACCGGAGGGCTGGGGGTCCCTGAACGGACCCGCCAGGAATCGGGCTGCTTCTGAGAGCCCCACTGTGCGGGGGGGCAGCCGTCCTGGACAGCCCAGGAGAACACGCTGAGCCATTAGACGTCCAGCGGAAAACCGGCCTGTCCCGTACTGGAAACCGCCCCTCCTCACCCAGCACGGGGACTGAGGGGCTCACCGAACAGCCACGGAAGACCAGTGGCGTGCCGCCACAGTGCCTTTGCAGGTGTGTCCTGACTCCTCTGAACATCCTTTCCCCACGGTCCCACCTAAGAACTCCTACCCACTCTCTACAAATGCTGGCTTGCACTTACAACCTTCAAGTGCAAGTCGCCTGGGATCTTGTTCCACTCGAGTCTGACTCAGCAGGTGCCGGGCCGGGCCAAGCCTGTGGGTCCTGGGCCACATCTGGAGTCCAAGGTTCTAGAGCCCTGGCTACTCCACTCTTCCAGCGACCTGCCTGCAGACATCCTCAGCATCACGGGTCACACGGCGTCCTACTGCCCTGGCCACGTGGGATCCTCCTCCAGGACTCCCACGCCCTTGGGGGCCAGACCTGAGTCCTGGCCATCTCCATGGTCCCTGGGACCCAGTTCAGGGCTGGGAGGTGCCCAGGTGCAGAGCCAGGGGGAGCAGACCTCATCTGTTCCCAGCACCCAGAGTGCCCCCCTCCCCCACCCTGTCCCCATTACTGGGTCAGGCAGCAGCAGGAAGATGCTGGAAGGGAGGAGGGATGGGCAGCATCTCACAGCGGCTTTGTTCCTGGAATATCCTCATCCCTGGACTCGACCCTGGAAAGGGGGAGGCTCCGCCTCTGGCTCACTATGTCTCGTGCCAGGCGCACGCTAGCCACGCTGCCGTGCATGGCTGAGGCACCCCGGTGGGGCTGGGGCCAGCGGGGGCGTGCGCCCTCTCCCCAGAGCCGGAGTCAGTGAGAACCTCTGATCCACGCGAGGATCTCAGCCACCTGCCAGGAAATGTTCAGTCTTATTTCCCAGCACCACCAGGGACATGTGTCCTCTTCGAACCAGGAAAGAAGAAACCCCGGCCTCTGGGTATTGGCGACTTGCCCGGGTCACAGACTCTGGGCCCTGAGGAGCTTTTATCGAATGAACTCGTTTCTGGGCTGAACTCCATGCGGGGCCTCCCTGGAAGGTCAGAGATGCCCAGGTCCCGAGGGCCCACCTGCTGAGGGTGCTTCTCTGGTGCCTGCCCCCTGCACGCCCTGGCTCCAGCACCTGCCAGCCAGCGTTCACTCCCTGTACCCACTAGTCCAAGCACTTCTCAGAGAAGCCTGCGGCCACTGGGGGACCCCGTGGATGGGCCTGGAGGAGGGGCTGGTGTCCTTGCAGACTCCTGGTCTGTCCGAGGGGAACACGGCAGCCACTGACCCCCTGCCCGCGGGGGCGACCACTGAGCCCTGCAACCAGGTCTGGCCAGTCCACGATGCTGTGTGCTCTCAGACGGCAAGGGTCAGGAGGAGGGGGAGAGGCCCCGGCCATGCTCCGTGGCCAGGAGGAGGGCACGGACCGTTCTTGGTGCTGGACAGCATTTTAGGGCCTTCCGCCCCACCCCCTCTTAGAAAGAAGAGCCTATTTCTAGTTCTGTGCTTGTGGGGCGGGGCGGGCAACTGCTTGTTCTCTCGTTGACTCCGAACCAGAGACGCTGAGTGACTAGCCCAGGGTCCCACAGGAAAGGCAGTGCAGGTCTCCCGACCACTTCCCACCACGTTTTCGGCAGAAACAAGGACACTTCCTCCCCCACTTGTGCCAGAATCTTAACGCTGCCACGGGGAGGTCTTTCTCTCGCCTCTCTTCGTGAAAGGGGCCAGTTTTTCAGCCACTGGTGGGGCTGCAGGAGGAGCTCCTTACTGGACAGTAGGGGGGCCTCTTGGAAAGCTGAGCTCCTGCGGAGGGGGCCCCTGGGCCCAGGAGGCAGGCCGGGTTCAATCCCAGCTCTGCGCTCTTGGCCCTGGAAGCTCGGACAAGCCACTCAACCTCTCCCTGAACTCCGTTTCCTCGTCTACACAAGGGGGTAACGTAAGGGCCCCTCTCCATGGGCGCCTGGCCCATGCCCGGCAGCTGGAAGCCCCCGAGGGCTGCTCTGTCCCTCCCTCTCAGCTGCATCTCCACCCAGTCAGGACGGGGCATCGCTCTGCCCCGGTCACTCTCCGCGGGACTCGGCTCCCCACACCACCCACCTGGCCCTGGGCCACGGCTCGCAGACACCCATTCACAACGGAAGGTCGGTCCTACTTTGCATCGTCTATTTACAGCAGATGATAAAACTTGATCTCAAATTACAAACCTCTCAGCTAAAAGCAGCCTATTACCCAAAAGCTCACTCTGATGGCTATAAATAACCCTCACAACGCAGTCCCCAGGAATTCTCTGGAAGGATGCTGCGTATGAATAAGAAGATAACGGAAATGCACACTGATGCTAATTAATGTCACTGCTCAGAGACAGCGCCGGCCTTGCTAGCCAGGGTCAGTGGGGCTCGGGTGTGCGGGCACGGGAGGCCCGTCCCGGGAAATGAGGCCCCGTTGGTGTGAGTGTGCGGTTCACCCTGGAGAGGGGCCTGGCGCTCACTTCTCAGCCCTGATGACCAGACAGGCTCAGACCCGTTTACCAGACGAGAAAGAAATGCAAGGACACCTGGTCTACTTTCGAAAGCAGGTATTTTCCAAAAGAAAGGAGGATCTGGGGACTCTGAGGCAGAGGGCAAGGGCCCCCGAAGGCTGCTTTATCCACTCCAGTCCTGCCCCCACGGCAGGGCCATGCGGTGTGGACCACCCAGCTGCGGGCCATGGAAACGGCCTGCTGGCCCCTCGGTAAGGCAGTCAGAGTGACCCCACGGCCCAGCGATCCCGCTCCCGGGGGATAGGCCCCAAAGAACCAGAAACGGGCATCCAGAACCTGGGGTTCATCAGTGCGCTATTCACAACGGCCCAAAGCAGGCAACGACCCCAATGCCCCTCAGCAGAAGGGACGGCACCGCGTGGGCTACCCGCAGTGTGGAATGCCATCTGGCCGTGCAGGGAAGAAAGCACCACTGCACGCGACAGCGCGGATAAACCCAAGAACATGCTGTTCAGTGCCAGAAGCCAGACACGAGGGGCACACGCCACATGACCCCGTTCACAGGAAACGTCCAGCGTAGGGCCGCCCATGGAAACAAAGCAGATCAGTGGTTACCAGTGGCTGGGAAAGGGGCCAGCATGATTGCCTGGTGGGTATGGGGCTCCCTTTTGGGGCACAAACAGTTATGGGACCAACAAGGCTTCAGAGGGGAATCGGGGGGCCTTGTGGTGTGACAGCACGGCCCATGCTTGCATCTGGATGCACACTCATGTGCCTCTTACACAGATGGCCTTGCACCCTCTGACTCCAAGGGACGCGCTCATGCCCTATCCGATGGCGTGATGCCCCTCTCCATGTGGCCAGGGGACTGTCGGTGGCAGAAGCCACGCCCTGCGGTCTCAAGCCATCCCCCGACCTGTCTGGAGCTTCGGGCATCTCACAGACATGTGCCAAGGCTCCAGACAGGGCCCCGCTTTGTGCACCTGCCATTCCCAAGGACGGTGGTTTTCCAAGCAGGCTGTCCTTGTGAAGGAATAGTTAACTTTTTCCATTTTATATTAATTAAAGGCAGGCTTCCCTGCAGCCAGCGCTGCTGACAGGCCACCTGTGGATGGACAGGCCCGAGAGTGTCGAGTTCGCCGACGCCATCCTAGCTCAGAGCATAAAACGTGAGTGTGCCCACATGCACGGGGCACCCAGGCAACCCTGCGGCTCCGTCAGCGCTCTGGGTCTTTAAAGCAGCTCTCAGACCCCAGGGCTGACACGCGAGGACCCACGGGGATCCACGGGACTCACACCAAGAACTACCAACACCTTCCTCCTCTTCAAACTCCCAGATTTTGAAACACAAATGGTCCTTTAAAGATAAACACTGCTCCCCAACTGGGCCTCTGGCCCCGAGAAGGGCGCAGGCCCTGACACCATAGTGATGAAGAGGCAAGCCTAATGTTTGCAGGCTTCTAGAACCCAAGACCTGCCCTCCTACAAATGCCGAGGCTTCAGGATGTGGCAGAAGAAACATCTTTGGAGAAAGAGCTCTGGGCTTCTGGGCAAAGGCAGAAATGGTGCTTCCTGGGCTGGTGCTCGAGAAGCACGGGCCGTGTGCCGCCAGAGGCCCCCGGGGGCGTTTGCTAATAGTGCAGAGGGCAGGCTCACAGGCGTTGCTGGGCTTTGGTCCTCTTTTCCCCAGGGACAGTGAGGCAGGCCAGGGCAGGGCGTCCACGCCCGTGCCTCCCCAGGCCCTGGCCCACCATCCCACCACCTGTATCCTGTCCTTCACGGACCCCCTTGGCCCAGTGCTGTAACCCAGAGCAGAGCAACACAGGAGATGGACAGAGGGCCCGGGGCCTGAAAGACAGTTCTGCATTGCCTTATCTTCTTGTGGTCTTGGCTCCACACCAAACCATGGTTCTGAAAAGGCTAGAAGCACACAGACAGAAGGGTCCCATTGGCTAGCGGCAATCTAGGAGGGCATCCTGGGGGAGGTGTCATCTGAGAATCCTTCATTCCTTTAGCCACTTGGGGAGAATTTCTAGGTAGCTGGGCACTTAGGATGGGCCTTCCAGGATGAACAGGGGAGTTGAGAAAGTTGTCTTCATTTCGACTGAAAATGGGATTAAAAAAAAAAAAAAAGGCAACTTTCAGGTCTTCTCCTGGGCATTCAAGGAGTGTGAAACCAGGCTGCTGCTAACAGGCGATCCAGAGCTTTGCTCCACGTTGACCTGCGCGTTGCTGACGACGGCAGCCCTCCGGGAACCCTGAGAGTGCGTGGTGCGAGGACAGCACACTGCTTAAGCTCCGTGGAGCTGGGCGGGACCCGGGCGCAGGCAGCGGCAGTGTCACTGGTGAAGCTGTGTGTGTTTTCCCAGCGAGCCCGCGGACCAGGGCCTCGGGCCTGNATTGACCTGCACGTTGCTGACGACGGCAGCCCTCCGGGAACCCTGAGAGTGCGTGGTGCTTAAGCTCCGTGGAGCTGGGCGGGACCCGGGCGCGGGCAGCGGCAGTGTCACTGGTGAAGCTGTGTGTGTTTTCCCAGCGAGCCCGCGGACCAGGGCCTCGGGCCTGGCTCTGACGGGAACGCGCAAGCCTGGGCGGATGGGGAAACAACGATTTTGACGGCCGAGGATGCGGGAGCACCTTGCATCCCGCTGACCGTGGCTGTGTCTCCAGGGGGGGCTCGGGTGAGGGCAGGGAGGCTTGCAAGAGGCACCTGCTCATTGACCAAGGCCAGGGCGCTGCGGAGAGCAGCCCAGGGCAGCGGGTCTCGGGACGCCCCTACACAGAGCGCCTGGATGCGCCCCCTTCATGCCTTGCACCCGGGCCCTGGCTCCTGGGCCGTGAGGAGCTCTGCCAAGTGGGCTCAGGACAGGGCCATCCACTCCGTTCCCAGGAACGCAGGGAAAGGCCAGCCTGGCCTTCGTTCTGAGCCCTGCAGGCCCCTGTGTCCCGGGAGACCCCCTCCTCTTCCAGCGATCGTGCGTGTATTTGCACAAACGCATACCTTCAATGAGGCATCACTCCGGGAGCATACAGGACATGCGCCCCAGTTTACACCAAAGTCTGCTGAAGGGACTTCTCGCGGGGGCTGTGAGACCCTGGCCGCCCCTCCCCAGCCCCACCCCGGAACCTGGGAGTCTGCATTTGTTCCTTTCCTGCTCTGGCTTTTCTTTCTGGCATCAGCACCTGTTCGTTTCCAAAAACAATAAATGGATTCATCTGCCTTCTTTTTGCGGGGGAAAAGATGGTTTCATGCTTTCTGTCTTCCTCCACGGCTCACACTTTTCGCTCCCTCCACGACTGAGATTTCTCCGCGTTGCTGTGTGTGGCTGCCATTCATTCATCTTTCCGCGGCTGGCTAGTAGTCCTCGTGCGAACACACCGCAATTTCCTGATCGTTTCTCTTGTTAATAGATCCTTGCATCGCTTCCAGTTTCTTGCTCGCACGAGCAGAGCGGCCCGGAACCTTCCTGCGTGTGTCTCTTGGTGCACGTGGGTGACAGCCCGTCTGTGGGGTGTGTGCTTCCGTTTCTGTGAACAGGGACCTCTGCGTTCCAGAGGTTGCCATTCGGGGTCTTTTTAATGTATTTTTTTCTTTCCTTCCTGAAACAAAGGCTACAACCCTGAGGAAGCAGGTCCGGCTACATGTGGGCGTGTCAGGGGTTGAAATGTGTCCCCAGAAGGTATGTGGGAGCCCTAACCCCAGGGCCTGTGCACATGACCTTGTTTGGAAACAGGGTCACTGCAGATGTAATTAAGGTGTGAGTTAAGAGGAGGTCATGCTGGTTTCGGGTGGGCCCTTCATCCAAAATGCCTGTGTTCGTAGAAGGAAATGTGGACAGGGACACAGAGGGGGAGAACAGGCCCTGTGACGACAGGCAGAGACTGTAGGGATGCAGGTGTAAGCCAAGGATTGCCAACAACCATCGGAACCTGGAGAGGCAAAGAAGGATCCCCCTTTTGAGCCTCGGAGGGAGGATGGCCGCAGACACCATGATCTCGGATCCCTAGCCTCCAGAACAAGGAGCCCATAAACGTCTGCTGTTTCAAGGGCCCTGGTATGTGGTCCTTTGTTAGGGTCGCCTTGAGAAATGAATACAGCAGCATTCCGGGCCCTCCCCTGGCCTGCCCGCCAGCACGGGCCTTGTCTTGGTGAACAAACAGGTCTGCGGTCGGTGGCCAGGAGGCCCCGAGGATCTGCACGTCCCCCTGAATGCGGGGTGATAGTCGGAGCCCTTCCCACCACGGAAGGGCAGACTTCCTACACCCCTCATTTAACGTGAGCAGGAGAGGTTGTGTTCCGCATCCCTGCGGCGGAGGCTCGGAGAGAGGAGGCAGGACGGGCAGCTGCTCTTGCCCCTGGCCGGCACTGAGCTCCGGAGGCAGAAGGAAGGAAGGAAAAGCAAGCTGCTTCCTTTCTCCCGGGCGCAGCGCCCGGTCACAGATGTGCCACTGGCAGCGCCTCGCGGAAGAGGTCTTCAGCTGGTGGAGGGGGAGTGGCTCCCCACTGGCTGGGCCTGGAAGGGGAAACTGAGCCCCACCGTCTCTGTCTGTGGCAGCCCCCACCCACCCCTCCCTGGAGGCTCCGTGGTGAGGACCAGCTCCTGGTCGGAGCTGCCCGGAACCGCACCGGCTGTGTCGGCAGGGGGGAGGGGTCTGCCGTCTGCCGCTCTGGCTCCCTCGCTCCGGCTCCTGGTGGTGAGGCGACTGTGAGCAAAACACTTAGCGGTGGCCCCTCCAACCCCGACACGCACCTCGGGGCCATGGAAGATAAAGGACAGGGCGGGAAGGCGCCAGGTCCCGGTCTGCGGGGGGCATCATGCCGCCCCCCACCCGCCACGTTGGCTCCCCTCCCTGGATGGCCGCAGCCCCAAGCCCGTCAGCTTCTCCCTGGGTGCAGCCACATGAAAACACCATTTTCGCAGGTCTCAATGGTTCAAGAGTGGCCATTGGCTGAGGTTCAAACTAACAGACCCCTGGATCGATTGCTCCCGCCCCAGTCAGTATTTCTTGAGGGTCTGGGAGGCCACACCCTGTGCACGTTGGTAGGCCGGCCCTCGGTGACCCCACAATGGGCCGAGCACTGCCAGAGGCTCGGGGAACCTGAGAGAGCCTTCTCCAGCCAGGGAGGAGGGGTGAGCCAAGCAGAGCATGAATGTCTAGTATTAGTGGGCCCAGGGGAGAGGCTGGGAGGTGCCCGGGACGCAGAGGGGCTTCTCGGGGGCCAGGTTGGGGGTGGGAGGGGGAAGGGGATGGGGACGGAGAGCAGGACCAGGCCACCAGGGTGGTGCAGGGTGCTGTTTCCTGCAGGCCCAGGACTGGACCCCTGAACTCAGCCCTGAGTCCCGAGCAAATCCTTCCGGAAGACAGTTCACCTGCAGAGGAGGGCGGGGCTGGCGGGCATTTCCAGGCCTGGGGAGGCCCAGAACTGGCCACCAGCGGGGCCCACAGGCGAGCGCTCCCACGGGGCCTCCTGAGCGCCCTTATGCAGGGAAACTTGAGGCCACAGCCACGAAAGAGGGCCGGCAGGTGTCACTTGCTCAGAGGACAACCCCGAGGCCCGCGGCTTACAAATGCAGCAACCCAGCTCCGCTAACACGACCCGAGAGCAGCGCCAACTGCCGGCTTAGATTCGCCCCATCGACACGCTCACAGCACAAGGAATGTTCTTCACTGCTCGAGGTGGAAATAAACCCAGCCCAGAAAACCATGCTGGTGACCCTCGGGAAGGTCCAGAAAGGCCCTGAGGCCGGCTCTCAGACCTTCCAGTGAAAACAAAGTACCCAACCCCGAGAGTTGTGCCAGGACTGGTGAGCTTCTCGGGGGCCAGGAACCCCCAGCAGACAGGCAGGAGATGGACAGGGGCGCACCACCACTGGGCCCCCACTGACCCGCCTTCCTGCCGGAGGCCTGGATTCCCTCTGGATCTCCGCTGTGCACCCGGCCCAACCCCCGGGGGTGTCCTAAGTGCTCCCCCATATCAGTCACTCAAGTCTTGCAACCCTAATGGGAGGGAGACAGGTCCCTGCTGTGGCTGGAACACATCATCACAAACTCAGTGACTTAAAAGGACACGCTTTTCCCTCGTGGTTCTTAGTCCAGACTCGGGTCTCACTAGGCTGAGATCAAGGTGTGGGCAGGGCCAGCTCCCTCCCGCTCTTCCAGCTTCCGGGGCTCCAGTGTCCCCGGGCTGGTGGCCACACGACCCCAATGTCTGCCTGTTCCTCTGACCCATTCAAAGCCCCCTCTCCTCTGCTTACAGGGTCACCTGTGATGACACTGGGTACTCGGAGAGTCCCGGATAGCGTCCCTGCCTCGAGGTCCTTAACTTCCTCGCACCTGCTGAGTTCCTCCTGCCACGCAGGCCGCCTCGTCACAGGTCTGGGGAGACCAGGGCAGGGATTGGGGACTGTATTCAGCCAGCCACAGGGAGGCACTGGGCTTGTGGGGGGCACAGCAGGGACCCCACAGGCTGGCCCAGCCAGGCCTCGGGGCCTCTCCATGCACACTCCCCTTCATCTTTCAGACACTCCCGTCCAGCACAGCCTCAAATGTCATTGTATGTTTTGGGTCATTTCTGTGCTCTTTTATTTATATTTATTATTATTTTTCTAGAGAGAAGGAGGGAGCAAGCGGAGAGGGGCAGAGGGAGAGGGAGAGTCTCAAGCAGAGTCCATGCTCAGCGTGGAGCCCAATGGGCTGCTCGATCTTAGGATCCTGAGACCATGACCTGAGCTGAAATGGAGAGTCTGAAGCTTAACCGACTGAGCCACCCAGGCGCCCCTTGTGGCTCTTTTAGAATTCTCCCCTCTAACGCCCTCGGCCTCAGTTAGCAGGGCTAAACACTGGGTACAACCCTGAACGAGGGCTTGTCCCAACACCGCAGCAGCCAGGACCAGCCCTGGGCCAGCGTGCCTGGGCCGGCCTCTCTCTCCCCGCTGTTAGCATGGGGCACGGCCTCGTCGCTCTCGCAGGAAGGCTGTTCTCCCTAAAGACGCAGGGACTCATTCATACTCACGTGTGAGTGACTGAACGGCAGGCGGTGCAGCCTGCTGCGGTTGCCTGGGTCTTGCTAACCAGGATGGGCCATCCGTGCATCTACTCTCAAGCCAGAGTGGTCGCCTGGTTTGTCCACCTGTAAAGCCACCCCGGGCGCTACTTGACCTCGGGGGTCCTTCACGTCTCAGGGTCGTGACAGAACACCATAGAAAAATGGAGAAGGCTGGGGCTGGGGGCAGCAGGAACCCCTGTTCAGGGACCAGGGGTCTGCTGGCTTGGCTGGCGCCGGGTGTGGGCTCCAGGAACCTGAGGCCCTGCCTCCATCATCACTCCCTTACGTGGCAGGGGAAGGACGCTGAAACCCTCTGGACCACAAGGGGTTTTGTGCTGATACCTCGACTCAGCGTAGCCGGGGTCCGCTGGCCCCACCAGGCCCCACCACACCCCACCACGCAGATCTGCCCCCAGGTGTTCCAAACACGTGTGGCCTCACTGCCTTGTGCTCTGGCTCCCGGGCTTGGGTGGGAATGGGCCACTCATGAGCCATGGGGTCACAGGGGCACCCAGTCTGTGGTGCCGTGCCGTGCCTCAGTTTCCCCCTATGTAACACGGGGGCATTTGTGGGGTTTCAGGATGAGAGGCAAGTTAAGCTCTTTGCATGGAGCTCTTCCCGGGTCTGAACCTACAGGTTAGTGTCCTTATAAGAAGAGCCACCAGAGCCCTGTTCTGTCTCCACCCTGCGGGGACACAGTGAGAAAGAAGGCGGCGTCTGCAAGGCGGGAGGAGGGCCCTCGCCGGGAGCCGAGTCAGCCAGCACCCCAACAGCGGACCTGCAGCCTCCGGAGCCACGAGGGTAAGTGTCTGCTGTTTAAGCCGCTGCGTGCGGCATCTTGTTAGGACAGCTGTGCTGACTGAGACATTTGTGGGGCAGGCATGACAACCACCAGGCCTCAGTGTCCCCCCCATGAATGGGGATGACATCAGCACTGGCCCGAAGGCTGTGGGAGGTTAGAGGTCTGATTTCCCCTCCAAGTGCTCCCAGGAATACAGAGGTGGGTGGGGAGGCCCCCTCCCCAGTCTGCCTGTGACCTCCCAGGACGGCCCCGCTTCTGGTGAGACGTCTATCCTCGCAACTGTCCTCTGTCCCAATCCCTGCTTTACGGATGAGGAAACTGAGGCAGGAGCCTGTCCAGGGTGGCAGCAGAAATATGGAGGAGTGGAGTTTGGACCCGGGCCCTCTGGCTCCAGACCCCCCTGCTACAGTGTAGGCCTTCTCGGGGCTCGGTGTCCCGAACAACCCGGGCCGTGGGCGTCACAGAGGGAGGACACTCAGGCAGAGTGCACGGGAGACGGGGATGGCTGGGGACAGCTGCCATGAATCTTCCCTGGAGGCACCCGGAAAACACCGAGAAACACCTGACTTACGGCTGAACGAAGGAACAAAGTGTGCTGACAGCCGTCTCCCGTGGAGGCACATCTGTCCCCCGCTGAGCCCTTCTGCCTGGCGGGAGGCTGCAGCTTCCCCGGGGAGGGGAGACGGAATTCAAGAGGTGCGAGAACTTGCCCGAGGCCACCTGCTGCCCCTCCCCTCAACGCCAGAGACCCATGACTTCTGAGCTCTGAGTTCTCTGGGACACAACAAACATCCTGGTTCTGTCTACACAGTGCTGGGAGTTTCCAGAGCCAAGCCTCGGGCCCTGGGCCACCTTACCACGTGGCCCCGATGTGTGTGTGGGTGAAGGTGTGTCGCCGGGGCAGGGGGTGAGCCTGAGAAGCACCGCTGGCCCCTTCTGGCACCATCCGGACCCAGCGCCATGTGTAACGGGTACCCCGACCCGGGGACACAGGGACTCCCCACCTCCCGCGGCCGACCCCAGCTCCCCCGTCCGGGTCTCCGAATCGGGCCTAACGGCCGCCCAGCACTATGTGACCAAAGCCAGCAATCCCCCTTCCGTGGGGGACCCCCAGTCTGACTTCTCTCCACCCCGATGTGTGGTGCGGGCCTCCTGCCCCCCGCGGCAGGGTCCTGGTGCTGTCCTACACGATCCCACGAGTCCCGCCCGGAGTTGGGGGGCTTCGAGCAACAGAACCCTACTCTCTCACAGCTCAGGAGGCCGGAAGTCTGAGACCAAAGCCGCTGGAGGCTCTGAGGGAGCCTCTGTCCCCTGCCTGTCCCCCAGCTGGTGGCTGTGGCTAGGGCTGGCGGGCCACGGCTCCGACATGCACCCCTCCTGCCTCCACGCGGCCTCCTGCCCTGTGTGGGGCTCTCTTCATGTAAGGACACCAGTCCTCGGATTCAGGGCACACCCTCCTCCAGGATGATTTCATCCCAAGATCCTTAACTGACGACATCTGCAAAGAGCCCATTTCCAAACGAGGTTCCTGGCGGACAGGAGTTGTGGGGGACGCCCTCGAACCCGCTACACCCTCTGATCCATTCTGCCCTGGGAAGCAGCGTGGAGACGCCCCCACCCACCCCCGTCTTACCGCCAACCGGACGAGCTCCTTCCCCTGGAAGGAAACCCGACTTCCTCGGCACGGCAGGCTGGCAGGGTCTGTGCCTGCCTCTCCCCCCCACCTCCATCCCTACACTGGGATCTTCTGCTCCTCTGGCACCCCACCGCAGCAGCTGCTGGCTGGAAGGGTCTGCCAGCGGAGGTTCTGAGTGCCCTCCCTGACCTCCCCACGGGCCTCTGCCTCTCCTCTGGCCTTCCGAGAACCTGCCTGCACCGCTGGCCGCCCAGAGGCCGCATCCCAGCCCGCCCAGGTGTGGCTGCTCAGGATGGGCTCTCAGGACACACTGGGGGCGGGCTGCTGGGAAGGAAGGAAGGAAGCACCTGGAATTCCTCTCAGCATCTCAGTTCCCTAAGTGGAGGTGACCCCTCCAAATGCGATGACCAGGATGGGAGTCCTGGCCACCGGTGGCTACTGAAATTTAGATTACCCACAACTTAATAAAATGAAAAATTCAGTAGTCAGGTCACACTGGCCACCTTTTAAGTGGTCAGCAGCTACACATGGCCAGTGGTGCCAGATCGGGCAAATGGGTCATTTCCAGAAAGTTCTACTGGACAGTGTTGCTCTGGCCAACAAACCAGAGAGAATTAGAGGCTGTCAGTGTTGCTGGGGGCCCTGGGCCTCTCCTCCAGCCGTTCCCCCCTCCCCTGGGCATGTGGGGGCCAGGCTGGATGTGGGAGAGACAGCCCTGGGCTGTGCTGGGGGCTGTCCCCTGCCTCAGTCCTCAGGGGGTGTGCAGAGGGACCTGCCACCAAGACAGAGAAAGACGCCCTGGAAGTGGGGACCCCCGGGGCCTTTGCCCCCACTTGGGGAGGGCAGTTTCGAGTGTGGTCACCTTAGAGCAGGAGGCCCAGCGTGCCCTCAGGGGGAGGGAGACAGGAGGGCCAGCCCCGTTGGCCCAGAGCCTCCTGGGACCTTCCCTCCTCAGGATCAGCAGGTGTCATGGCCAGGGCCCTCCGGCCTCTCCTGGAGGGGTGAGGCTGGGGGTGTTCGCAGGGGGGCGGGCAGTGGCGGAGACGGGCACGCCACTCCTCTCCCTGGAGTCTCAGGGAGATAGGTGCACATCCTATTGGCCTCCCAGTGGGACAGAGAGGGGTGGAGCCCCGTGCCGCCAGCCCTGTCCCCAGCCCGGGAACACACCCCCACAGAGGGTGACAGTGGTCCCTCCCAGCTCCGCGAGGACTCACTCCCCTTTCCTCCTGCTCTGCCACCCAGTCCCATTTTTCAAATAAACGCTCCCACGGCTGGCAAGCCTGCTAGCACAGAAAACAGAACATGGAACCATCTTTCCCTTAACGCAGTGGGCCTCTGCTGGGCATGATCCCCTCGCCCCTGCCCCAGGGGACATTTGGCACTGTCTGGGGACCTGTGGGGCCGGCAGGACTGGGAGGGGCTCCTGGCCTCGGGTGGGCGGCAGCCGGCCCTGCCTGTGGGGAGATGCCGCCTCGACCGTACCCCTTCCCAGCAGTGGCCTCCACCTCTCCTGTCCCCCCGACAGAGGAAAGCTGGAACGGATGATCCCCTCACATTCCGCCCTGTCCACTGGCATGCTGGGTCACCTCGGCGAGCCGCCCTGACTGCCCGGCAGCTCGAGGCCAAACCCCCACAGCTCAGTCACCGGCAAATGCTGTGCTCTCCTTCCCAGCTCTTTCCCACCTGTCTCCCTGCCCACCAGCACCCCTGCACAGTCTTCCCATTCGGTGGCTCTCCACCCACAGCTAGTGTGACCTTCCAGGACACGGGGTACCAGGCCACCCCTTCACCTGCACCACCGCCTCGCCCTGGCATGACACGCTGGCTTCCCGGAGTTCCCTCGGCTCCTAGAACATGCCTGGTGCCTCTGTGCCTGGGGGCCTCTGCACTGGCCGTTCCTTCTGCCTGGATGCCTTCGCTGGGCTGGAGGGGCTGCCCCTCTCAGGCTGCAGAGACCCCCTTCCGGAAAGACCCCTCCCGCCCCCAGGCCTGGCACTCACACCCGGTGGGTCAGTTCTGGAAAATATCCCCGCCTGGGGTGTCCTCTCTGTTGCGGCCTCGTGGCCCGCAGGTTGCTGCCTCTCAGGGGGAGTGTCCGCACTGGCCCCGTCAGAATCAGTCCTTGTGGGCGTTGAGCCCCTTGCAGCTACAACGACACCACGCTCTGACACCAGCTGCATGTTTGAGGGCCCCCCAAGCACCCTGAGTCTCGATGAGCCTCGAGAAGGGCTCACAGGACTCCCTGAAAGCTGGTACTCGTGGCTACATTATTCCGGGGAAGGACACGGCTCACTATCACCTAGGGCACAGGTGGACGGGGCAGGGTCCAGGAGGGCCCGCACGGGGAGCGCCCGTGGTCTCTGTGGCATGGGGATGAGTCACCCCAGCATCGGTGCGTGACGGTGCACAAGAGGACCCCCAAGCGGGGGAGCCCCAAGCCTCGCGCTCGCGGTTTTTTGCGGGCCCCATCACACCCTGCCACACGGCTGACCTTTAGTCTCCAGCCCCGCCTGAGGGTTTGGGCCAGCACGCGTACTCTCCAGCCTCACCTGGAGGCCAACCCTGGCGTGGCAGTCCCATCCCAGGGCCCACAGATCCCCTCCCGGGAGCTGAAGGCAAAGCCCAGGCCTCTCCTGGGGTCAGTTAGCTCCTCCCTGTGCGGGCCTGCGTCCACTGCACAGACGAGCAAATGGAGGCCTGCACCTCAGGGGACCTGCTGGGGGACGTGGGCTGGGGCGGGCTCAGCCCCTCCGCTCCTTCACCCTGGGCCCCACACCTTCTAGAGTCAGTCCCGCCCGTGCTGGGAGCAGCACAGCCCGGCTGCTTGCCAACAGATCCAGGAAGTGGAACGAAACATCTTTGCACAAAAAGGTAGGAGTAGGGCATGCTCGCGTACAAAACGCACACGACGTGGCGGGGGGGGATAAGCAATGGAGGAAGAGCCGTCCGTACCCAGTCTCCCCCATGGAGACCGTCGGGGAGTGGGGCGCCTGGGCTTAGTGGACCCCGCCCGCTCGCAGAGCCGAGACCTTTAGGCCTCGGGGCCTCCCCTCCCTCCGGCTCCCGGACAGCCCCTGTCCCAGCCTCCCATCCGGGATGAGCTTGGTACCCCGCACCCACGGTTGCTAGGAGACGGCTGCTGAGAGTCACAATTCAGCTGGCAACGGAAAACACCCCCAGCAACAGTTTGCCGGGCCCGTTTAGAGAGACAGGTTCCGGTCCGCTCAATGCCTCGGCTTTTTTTTTTTTTTTTTTTTTTTTTTTTTTTTCCCCCCCCCCCGCAGACATTTCCAGCATTCTCTTTTCCGTGGTTTCTGGAGGGCACTAAGCACTCACTCTGTGGTTAGCAGTGGTTACGAAGCAACCCTATCGGCCACTCTATCAGCACACGATGTGGCACGAAGCCCGGGACGGAGAGGCTGGGAGAGCCCCGGGCTGAACACCCCGCTCTCACCACAGGCTAGCTGGGCGCTCCCGGCTGATCCAGGACCTTGTCTCATCTGGCCAAACCTTCCACAACATCTCGCAGCCGGCTTCACACGGCCAAGCCCAATGCCCCGAAGATTCACGGACACACAAAAGAGGCTGGCGGCTCCTGCCTCGGAGCAAGGCGGGGGTTTCTGCAGCCGTGGCGGACCCCCCGGACCACATCATGGCATGCCACAGGCCCCGCATGCAGCCGACAGAGGGACCAAGACGCTGGTCTCCACACGCTGTGTGTCCTGGGCCCCCCACGCAGGGACCCGGGGAGGCTCTCTGGTTGCCTTGGTACAGCCACGTGGGTCAGAGGTGTGGCCACGGGGAGGCGCTGCGTCCCGATGCCACTCCTCCCTGTCCTCCGCCCGCTCAGGAGCTCTAGCGTGAAAAGCTCTTGCTTTGGGGTTCTGCAGTAAGTACTCAGGCTGTTCACCAGAACCCCAACATTCCTTCCCGTCTGGACGTACGCAGGCTCGCTCTCCCCACCCTCCCGAGGCTGGATGTGGCCCGTGACGGGGCACAGAGGCGACTGTGGCACTCCAGGCAGAGCTTAGGGAGCTACCCGCTGGCTGCCACGTTCCCCTTCCACCTGCCGTGGCCACTGGCCACTGCCGAAGGTCAGGGGAGGGGCCCCTCCACCCGGTTTGTGGGCGAGCACGACATGAGACAGTACAGCAGAGCCACGGGGGCGTGACAGCGAGCGGGGACTACAGTGCTGAGACCTGGGGACCGTGTGTCCCTGCGCCTGACCCGGGCTGCTGACTGCTACAGGCGTGGCAGGTGGCACGCTCCACGGTGCCCCTTCAAGTGCAAGAGGGAGAGCTCTTACAGCTGCAGGTCTCACCAGGCAAGCCCACGTTCGCATGGTGGGCTCTGCAGGCTGAGCTGGAGGAACAGAGCTCGGGCTGACGCGACGGGGTCAGTGGGTGTCCCTGCGGGGCGGGGGCTGTGCACGGTTGACCCAGGCCCTGGGGAGGGGAGCTGATGTCAGAGGTGTTCTGTGATGCAAGGAAGAAGGTGGGGTGGGGTAGCAAACGCACACACCCCCTCCTTCTCTTTCCTACCCAGGGCCATACTGTTCTGGGCCTCAGTTTCCCCGTCTGCAAAGGCAGCCTGGCCATTCCTGCTCTGCACACAGCCTGCTGGAGGCTGACAGGAAGGACCTTTGTACCGCAGGGCTCCACGGACACAGCATTAGGGCTGTGCTCTGTCGTACAGGGCACTGCCATGGGACCTCATTCAGGCCTGGAGCAGCCCCCAGAGGTGGGTATCCAGCCCCAGGACGGAGGTCAGGAGACATGCCCGGTGCCGGCAGAGCTCAGTCCACGCCCAGCCTCATGCTGTGGGCCCTGCACCCAGTTCCTGAGCCGCAGGCCACAGAGATCTGCCTTCCCGCTGGCTGTGGGCAAGACCCCTGGGTGGGGAGAGGCTGCAGCCCATCTTCGGTCCCTGCGCCCCCAGCACGGGTTCTGGGGAGAGCCACTCGACCGGCAGAGTGAGCGGGTGTGGAAGGAGCACTGGAGGCTCCGGCCGGGTAAACAGTCCCCGTTGGGGGGCTCTGGGCCCTGGCGTAACAAGGCAGAGTGGGTTCTGTGCAATCAGAGACAGGATGTTCTTGAGAGAGGCCGCACAATTGTTGTGCGGAAGCCGAAGAGAAATTAATTTTAATCCTGCAGTCGATCCCTGCCTGGGCGGGAAGCGCTAGTGCTAAGGGAGGCTGGAGGCGGGCACGCACTGTTGCCCACGTGCCCAGCGCAGCCAGGATTGGGCAGCGAAACGCAGCCCCACGGGCTTGCCTGGGGGACGCACCGCCTCGCTGGGGACACTCCCCCGTCCGAATTCCAAACTCACCTCTACATCCTGGCCCCGCATCCCGCCCTGGGGGGAGGTCAGGAGGTCTTGGACTGGCTTCCACGAGCCGCTTTCCCTCCCGGGCCCCTCCTGCCCGCCACCCCAGGCTGCAGCCCACACCCGGAGGGGGAAGTGGCCACACGGAAACCACCTCTTGCAAACATCCTGGACACTTGGGGAGTCATTCCATGCTGAATGTGGTCACAGGATGCAGCGTCGGGCGACCACCTGACAGGGAAGCCCTGCCCCCTCTCTGGGCCTCAGTTTCCCCAGATGTACCACGAGGGGCCTGGTGGTCAGCTCCAAGGCCGACCCAGGCTGCTGACACCCATTCTCTTCTCCTCCTGTTCCTTCCTGTGGGGACTCAGCCTCACTGCTAGGTTGTTCACTGCTAATCAGAGGGGAGAGAAGCTCACTAGGGGCTTCTGGAAAGCTGTCTACAAGGGCTGGGCCCAGCCTGCACCCCCTCTTGCTCCTGGCCCTTCCCCTTCTTGCTGCCTGGCACTCCCATGACCTGTTGGGGTGGAATGGGCCCCTTGGGACCCCGAGGTGACCCCCACCCCGACAGCCAGAAAGCCTGGTTCTTGGTGGCTTCACGGGGCCGTGGTATCGCCCCTGGATTCCTGGCTCCACAAAATCCCACGACCTGTCTTCTGACAAAGCCTCTGAGTTCGTTCCTGGTGCAAGTTCTGAACGGTGACGACACGACTATGCCCCAGGGGCATATGCACGCCGGTCCTTATCCCACCCCACGATCTCACCCGGGGGGCCAGCCAGGCTCAGTGATGGCGAACAGATCACCCCGAGTTGGGGAGGGGGCTTTGCGTGAGGGCAAAAGGCAGCAGCCCTACATGGAGGGAGCCAGACCCAAAAGGCCACAGAGTGTTTGACTCCATTTATACGAAACGGGCACCAAAGCAAGTCCACAGAGATGGGAAGCAGATGTGGGGTGGGGGTGAGAGCGAACGCTGATGGGTGTGGGGCTACACCGTAAGGGGCTGTAAGAATAGGGTCTCCTGGTCTCCCCACTGGGGGCAGGACGTCCCCATCCTCAGGAGCAGTGGAGCACTGGCCCCAGCCTGGTGTCGTAGATGGTCAGGGCACTGTGGGTGCCTCTCCAGGGAATGGGGTGATCGGGGTGTGGGAAGGACACAGCTCCGAGACCTCATGAGGGATCCCTAGGATGGGGAAGAGGCATTCCCTAGTCAAGCCAATAAAAACTTCACCAGTTCCTCAGGGGGAAAGTGGAAGTTGTGTGTTATTTCAAGCACGTGGGTGTAGGTGGTTGAACAGTGTCCCCCCAAAACTTGTGTCCACCCTGAACCTCAGAATGCAACCTTATTTGGAAATGAGGTCTTTGCAGAGGCGATTAATGAAGATGAGGTCATAGTGGACGGGGGTGGGCCCTGCTCCAGTCACTGGTGTCTCCGCAGGAAGGGGGGAGACCCAGGGGAGAAGGACGTGTGACCACGGAAGCAGAGACGGGAGGGATGCCGGGGGACCCAGCGGCTGGAGGAGCAGGAGGGACCCTCCCTTCACGCCACCAGAGGGAGCACGGCCCTGCCCACCCCAGGATTCGGGGCTTCCGGCCTCTGGACTGCGAGTGAACAAGCCTCTGTCCTTGGAGCCCCAGCGTGGCGTTTTGTAAGAGCAGTCCTGCAAGCTAACACCAGGGGACGCGCCCTGACGGGGCACCCCGATGCTTCCCCGGTGGGCTGGATGAGCTGGGTGTGGCGGCAGGGGGAGACGGCGGGGGGGCTCTACTCCCGAACGAGACGCCCCAGGACCGCAGTGGGAGTGGGAGAAGCATCTGAGGACCTTCGGGGCTGGATTTAAGAGCAGCCGAGCTTAGGATTCGCGGCGAGGGAGCCAACTTCAGGCGCCCCAGCCGACCGCCAAGAGGAGCAGGTGGGGCCACATCGGGGGGGCCTCTGGAAAGAGAGGAGTTGATCTTTCTAGAATAAATTAAGGCCCTCAAGGGAGGAGGACAGTGTAGAGCTTTCTCAGACTCTTAGATTTCTGCTCAAGAGGCACCCGATTCAGGTGAAATCGAGAGGCGCTTGCTGGCGCTCTGCCATTGATGGTTCCAGGGCCACACGTGCGCACACCCTGTCCCCGCAAACAAGACCCGATCCCGGTCCGTTTTTCTCAGAGCTGACCTCTCCGTCATGTGGGGACGGCAACCCAAGGCCTCGGCTCCTGATCAACTCTGCAAGGTCGCTGGATGGACCCCGACAGCCAGGAGGGTGGGTCGAGCTCTGTCGGGGACGGTGACACAGTGGCGAGGGTGCCCCCTGGCGTGGGCGTGTCCTGACCCCACGGCGGGGCTGGGATAGCCATCCGAATGCCAGGCCCCACAAGCACAAGCGGGCATCTTGTGGGGGGGCTGGCGTCTGCGGTGTAGCTCGACCCTCAGCTCGCGCCGTCCCCCCATCGCCCGCGGCCCCGCTTGGCAAACACGACTCAGGAAAGGAGAACATTTTTCGAAGGTTTCTAAGAACCCCATGGGGAGATGAACTAATTAGATTTCCCCTTATTTTTGAAAATAAATTTATGACTTTGAAGGCTGAATGTTTTCCAAGTATAACGACCCTGCTTACTCTTTTCTGAGAAATGCTGCGTCTGGATGCCGGGCCTCGTAATGCGGTGCGTCCTCCCAGCTGAGCAAGTGGACGGCACCTGACCCCAGTGGCGGCACCCACTCCGGGGGTCCCGGGTCCGATCACACACAGGTGTGTGAAGGCAGTGTGGACGGCGCCTCTGAGCCAGACCCGTGTTCTTGGTCCTTTCTTGACTCAATAAAGATCTGAATTTTTACTATTTTATATAATCTCTTTTTACAACAAAATACTGCCCCCAGCCGCACGTACTGAAGCCGCCTGGAGACCCTTGTCTCCTGGGGTGTGGTGAATGCACGCCAAGCGTCTGGGGTCATTCCAGCACATGGCAGCTGCCTAACAAACACATAAGTGTGAGGCTCATTCCACAAAAAGGGGAAAAAAGAACGTGAAAGGGATCTATTCAAAGTCCCCCCCACCCCCGCCAGCCAAGCTTACAGATAAAACTCACAGGTGTCTGCGCTTGGCCCTAACTCTTTGTTTTTCTAGGTCACGGTGCCCTACATTCTCAGAAAGTAGACCCCAGTTACAAAAGATACTCTTCTCCAGCCTGACCACAACCCACACCCCAGACAGAGCCCCTCGAGAAACCTGTCATCTCCTGCTCTACCTGGCCAAGAGTCGGCCCCCTCCCCTCACCCCCCATAGGCTCAGCTGCAATCCTCTGGCCACCCCAACGGGAGAGGAAGGGAGGGGGGAGAAAGGAAGGGAAGGAGGAAAGAGGGCAAGAGTGCACAGCCGGGCTTCAGAAAAAAATGATTAAGTTTTAAATTTCTTGAAATAAGGTACTGTGGATTTGGAAGGCAGCTGGGAGGGGCAGAGAGGACCAAAGACAGGACAGAGGCAAAGGACCCTGTTGAGCCACATGGGTCCCGGGAGGGATGGGGGTGTCACCAGGGTGTGCAGAGGACAGAGGCCCTGCAGTCCCCAGACCCAGGCACCTGCACCGTCAAACAGTCTGGACATCAAAGAGAATAATGTCTGAGGCTGATTTAGACACACTGAATACATAAAATCCCCTAAGTCCGTTGTGATGTTGAGAGAAACAGAGACAGAGACAAATGGAGAGATGGAAACAGAGAAAGACACGCCCGCCCCCCCGCCTCTAAAAAGATCCATACCAATCCAATTCCCCAGACACCAACGGAGTTCATGGAGCATCAGTTCCTTGAAGAGGAAAGAATTAAGCATTTTTTTTTTGCCTTCTTGTACAAATAGTGTTTCAGCCAAATAATTATATTTGATAAGGGAACGTTCTTCACGACTGCAGAACCCCTGTCGACAGCTGTGCAGGGAGCGTCAGGATGAGGAAAGCACAGTTTGCCGGCCCTGCTGAACTCGTCAGTGCCTGCAGAACCCACCCTGGAGAGAGGCCCGCTGGGTGGAAGGCCGGAGAGGCTTCCTGGTGGAGGAGCCAGCTGTTGCTTCCTGATCTCCGGGCCCCCATGACATGAGGCATGGAGCACCTGGTCCCCTCCCTGCCCCCATGCTGCTGGAACCAGCATAATGGGACTGCTGGGCTCACCTCCTCTTCCCAGAAGTAGGAGGGACTGAGCAACAGGTGAGTGACACACAAGGAGGCAGAGATCCATTCAGGGTGTGGGCAGCCTCGTCCAGCCCCTAATGTGCCAATGGCAGGAGACAGGGGGAGCGGAAGAGATTGAAGGAGGGTGGGGGGGACAGAGCTAGCAAGTGCCATGCGGGGTCTTGAGTCAGAGCCACCGCTGTGAAAGGACATTTCTCAGGGACTATGCCGGATGCTTGGTGGGACAGTGGCATAGGGTCTCATGGGAAAGAGGGAAGTGATGTGACATCTGGGATTTGCTGAGACAAAAAGAGAGAAAAGCAATAGCTAGATGGTCATGATTTCTTAGCTATGACCCTAAAGGCACAGGCAACAAAAGAAAAAGTATATAAATTGGATTTGATCAAAATGAAAAATCAAAGGACACGATTACATCAAAAGACAAGGTCAACAGAGTAAAAGGGACTAATATCCAGCATACATAAAGAACTCCTACAACTCAACAACAAAAACACAATCCAGTTAAAAAACAGGCAGAGGGCTTGAACAGATGTTTCTCCAAAGCTGACGTACACACGTCCGATAAACACACGGAAAGCTGCCCAACAGCGCTAGTCACTGTGCAAATCAACACCCTAATGAGATGCCACCTCACACCCACCAGGAGAGGAGGGCTACTCTCAGAATAACAAATGACAAGAGCTGGCAAGGATGTGGAAAAATTGGAACCTTGTGCACCGCTGGCGGGGACGTAAATGGTACAGCTGCTGCAGAAATCAGTAGGGCAGCTCCTCAAAAAATTAAACAGAGAATTACCATTTGATCCAGCAGTCCCACTTCTGGGTACGTATCCAAAAGAACCGAAAGCAAGGACTCCGACCGATATTTGCACACCCACATTCACAGCAGCCTTGCTCGCCGGGGCCAACGGGAGGGAAGCCCAAGCGTCCACGGGTAACTGGATCCAAGTGTCAACGGATAAAAAAAAATGTGGCGCATCCACACAATGAAATATTACCCAGCCTTACAGAGGAAGGAAATTGGGACACCTGCTACAACGGAGATGAGCTCTGAGGACATGAGGCTCAGGAAAATACATCGGACGTACAAGGACACACTCCAGAAGACCCCAGTAACACGAGGGACTTGGCACGGTCGAATTCACGGAGACAAAAAGTAGACAGTGGGCGCCGGAGCTGGGGGAGGGCTGGGGGTCAGTGTCTCGTGGGCGCAGAGTTTCAGTTTGGGATAGAAGGTTCTGGAGACGGATGGTGGGGACGGCCACACAACATGAATGTGCGTAATGCTGCAGAGCTGTGCACCTAAAAATGGTTAAAATAGTAAACTTTGTTAGATGTATTTTACCCCAATTTAAAAAATAATTAAAAAGAAGTAATTGTAAAAAAGAGGGGGGATGTGGAGCGAATGCAGGCTGCGACTTCCCGAAGGCCAGCTGTCCGTGTGGGTCTTCCCAAAGCCTTAAACTTGGCCCAAACTTGCTCAAAACCCTCCCCATCGCCCTGGGCCTTCCTGCAGCATAAAAGGCCCTGCAGGACCTGGGCCTCACCCATTCGCCCCACGCTCTCTGCCTCCCCCTGCCCTTGGTTGGTGTTCTAGAACACGTGGGACCCTCCTCTGCTCTGGGCAGGGCCTCGCGCTCAGCGGCCACTCTGCTCGGCCCACTCTTCCCCCAGCCTTCCCTGCATGCAGGTTTTAGCCCGGATCTCACCCTCTGGGGCCCTTTCCTGACCCCCAGGGGTAAAGGCTCTTTCCCTGCTGTCACCCTCGTAGCATCCTGGCACATGCGCATGTGTGTGAAACTGTCCTGGGGCGGCCCTGACAAATGACCACAGACTGGCCGGCTTAAAACAGCAACTTACTCTCTCTGAGTTCTGGAGATGAGAAGTCAGAAGTCAAGGTCTCAGCAGGTCCACACCCCAGAAGGGATGGGGAAGATCCCTTGGCCTCTGCTGCCAGCGTCCCTCCACACTCCGCCCCTGACTTCCCACGGCCTCTCCACCCCGTGTGTGTGTGTGTGTGTGTGTCAAGCCTCCCTCCCAGTCTCTGATGAGGATGCACGTGATGACATTTAGGGTCTCCCTGGATAGCCTGGGGCCGTCCTACGTCATGATCATCAACTTAGTCGTGTCTGCAAAGACACTTTTTCCATATGAGGTGACAGATGCAGGCCCCAGGGATTAGGATCTTTGGATGGCTGTTACTTGACCTCCTACAGCGTGCGCACATGCGTCAGTGTGTGTACCTGCTTCCCTCCACGCCATCCCTTCAGTGTCCCGCCACGGTCCTCTGCTGGCTGGCTTACAGCACACCGGCTCCAGGTGGCGCCCCCATTCCTACCGGAGCCCCTCCGGGGCTCAGATCTGATACTCAATACAGGTTTTCCAAACGAACACACTTCACTTGAACCTGGTAGCAGAACCCTGCCCTTTCAGATCAACAAGAACATCTACAGTGAGCTAGCTGGGATGCCTGAGTGCCTGCCTGCAGACCGGACCCCTCGCCCTCATTTGTTATTCGCAGATGGGGAACAGGTGGGGCCTGGGCTTGCACTTCCTTCCATCTCTGCCCATCTTCCAGACCTGGCCAGGTGAGCATGACAGTAACTTCCGGAGAGCAGAATCCATGTTTGAAAGACAAAAGAGCAGCAGGACAGCAATGGCAGGACAGGGAGAGCGAGGGAACAGCTCAAGCATGTCAAGCCTCCCTCCAGGCCGCAAACGCTGCACAGAGGGCATGCACGCACACAGACGCCGCCTGGCACTCACGGGGCCAGGACAGAGACGAAGACAGGGCGTTGTGAGTGCACCGGCATCGTCGCGAGGGGGACCTGCACCCCCAGGATGCTGGGCACCCTGTAACCCCAAACTCCAGGCAGCCCAGGGAAATCCCAAGGAGCGGCTGCCTTGGCACCCAGGGCAGCCTCGAGTGGGCGACAGGCCCAGCCTGCGTGGGGTCTGAGAGCCACCTGTCCGCTGTACTGCAGAGCCTGGGGCTCCGGGGGGTTCGCCCAGGAGGCCTGTGCAGACAGGTCCGTTTGCAGCAGTTTTCCCCGGCAGGCAGCAGGGAGCTGCAAGGCAGTCCCCGGGGGGCTGCGAGGCACGCAGCAATTTGGTGCTAATTTTCTCCCGCAAAGAGGTTGACCCTGTCGTCTGGTAAACGCACTAACCATCACTGCACTGCTGAGCTGGGCGTGTGCGCTCTGAGGCCAAGGGCAACAGGCCGGTGTGGGGTCTGCCTGCTGGCTGCAGGTGGGAAGAATGTGCTGCTTGGAAGGGGAGCAGGTCCAGGCAGAGGCCAGAGCAGAAACCGCTTGATCCCCGAGGACCCCCCAAAGCCTGGGCTCTGCCCCGGATGTGCCACTCGTGTGGTCGCTGAGTCCTGGAGCCGCACACACGCCTGACCCCACTTAGAGATGAGGACGCGGTGGCGGAAGCTCCCCTGCTGACCATCCCTGAGAGGCTGGGATGCAGGGGGAGGGGGCCTGACCCTCTCCTCCCCGGCCCTGCCTCTGTTCTACTGAATAAAGAAGGGGTCTCCGGCGGCTCAGAACAAAGGACCATGTGCTGGGCTGGCCAAGGCTCCACGAGATTAGAGGTGGCCGTGGCGGCCCATTTTGCTAAGTCTGCTTGGAGTTTCTTGCACAATAATAACAACAATAAAACTGGAATAATCACCAACATAGGCAGTAGAAACATTTCCTAGAAAAATCTTGATCTCTGGCTGCTGACTACAGGTTTGTGGCCCCCGCTAAGTGATGGTTTTGGGAAGTGGGGCCCGCAGGAGGTGGTTAGGTCTGAGAGTAGAGCCCCCACGAATGGGGTTAGTGGCCTTGTCAGGACCCCTTTGGCCGCGTGAGGACTGCACGGATGGGGGCCTGAGCCCTGACTCCGGGGCATGGAGTGATGGAGCCGGGGCCCCTGCGGGCAGGGGTGGGGCAGAGGGGCGCCCCCATGTCATGCCCACATTCAATCCCCTCAGAGAGCCTTTCAGGCCCGCCTCAGCACTCCAACCCCCCAGAGCTGCCCCTCCGGCTGGAGGTCAGGGAAGAAGTCAGAGGGCCCCAGGCAGGAGACACCCCTGTCCTCCTTCCACAGACACCGTGAAGCCTGGACCCCGTGATCCCGTGTGGGTGGCTCCATCTCCGAGGGCCCCGGCATCGTCGCCTCTAATGCGGGGACAAGAATGCTAGGCGGATAATACAAGTGACCAGTGTCATTACTGTGGCCTCCTGGGGCATCAAGGGGCGGGCAGGACCTCTTTGCTCCCGTGACGCAATCTTGGCCGGCTGAAGTCACACACCGGCTGCCGCCTGGCACCCCTCCCTAACGGAGAGCAGGCACAGACAAGGCACCGAAGTCATGGCGGGTTTCCTACGATGCGTTTCTTCTGGAAGTCTCTCACATTGTTCACCAGGGTGAGGACAGGGCCCTTCTAGGGTGGCGGTGGGGACTGGCCGTTCGCTCTCCTTCGGACCAGTGAGCCGGCAGCCGCGGCCACCCCTTGCCCCACGGTGAGGAGCGGCCCACGGAACACGAGTGTAAGCACTGCACACCCTTCCCTGTGCTGCCCTTCTGCCAGCGAGATGTGGCGGGGCCTGGTGACCTGGGCCTCCCTGTGTGGAGACTGCAAGGGCCAGGGGAGGGGACGAGCCTGGTGCTCAGAACTGTGGCATGGAGGACAGGTGGCTGCCCACCGGGGATGCCCGTTTGGGACTTGGAGGAGCGAGGAATCAACTTCCGTGGCTCAGAGTACAGCCACCATCCATCCTGACGCCCGTGTGTTACAAAGCCTCTCCTGGGATTGAAGTTCTGAGGAAAGCACACCAACAGCAACACACGGGCAGCTGGGCGGGCGGGAGCCCCTGCCCTGGCTTGTGGCGTGGCTGGCCAGAGAAGGCAGGTGGTCCTGGTGAGGGTCCAGCACCTGGGACTCTCATTGGTCTGCCTCTCCTGGGTGACTGAGCTGAGACCCTTTCTTAGGAGTTCCTGGGCTGGGGAGAAGAAGAGGGGACTGGGCGCCGGGATGGGGAGGGCCAGAGAGACGGGCTGGCGGCTGCCCACGTCACCGGTATTCCTCAGGGAGGCTTTTCCAGCCGGGCGGGGTCACAAGGCTTTGCCATCAGGGTCTCAACAGGAAACCAAAGCCATCCCAACGCCTCCTGCGTCGTGCCGGACCCGCAAACCGCTCCGAGGAGCAACAGGTGATCGGTCTGGCTTCCGGGGAGATCTTCAAGGTTGAAAATGCGACGGGCCTTAAAATTTTGATTTTTCCACTTGCTTCAAATTTATATTCCTAGCTGCAGGGCTGGGGGGGTGTCCAGGACCCAGGCAGTCAATAAGGCACGGAGCGAGAGACAAAGGGGCACTTGGCAGTAACTCAGTGAGGAAGGTGACACGTGGGATCCTCACCTGTCTGTGTGACTAACGGGGACAGCCCCGTGACAGCAGCCGAGGCAAAGCCAAGCCATGCCCCTTGCACCCACGCCGGCTCCCTTCCCGTCCTCCGCGCCTTTCCTCTGCTTTCTGGGAAGTAACAAGTGACACAAGCAGGACATGCACTTCCCGGAGATTACAATGGGGCTCGGGAGTCTCGTGCTGACGGTGGGAAGAGTGACACGGGTCCTCCCAGAGACCAGCAATGGTGCAGCAGCAGCTTCCCGTGAGAGCCGTAACCTCGCCATCTATTCCGTCTTAATGAGGCAATGAACGCCAAGTGTTAAAAAAGTTACATTTCAAAAGAGCTGAGTCCCCTCGGACTCCCTCCGCCCCCCACCCCGGGTCACCCCACTGTCACGTGGGACGCAGCCGTCCGGTGCTTCTGCACACACCGGAGTTCCCCAAGAAACTGCCGAGTGTGGACGACAGAGGATGTGGCATGCTTCTAGGGAAGGCGCAAATATGCTCAACTACAGCCACGTTCTACGTCCTGTGCTCGTCACGCAGGGTACGCGCTGGGGTGGCTCCGTGTCCGGGCACGCAGGCTTCCCTCTTCCAGAGCACTGGCCCGGCCAGGTGCCTCCAGCTGCTGGGGAGCTAGGGTCCCATGGGGGAGGGGGACTGACCAACCACGACTCAACATGAACGGGACCCCTGTGTGCTGAGAGTCCTGAGGAAGCAGGGGCAGAGTCAAGGACGGGGGGTGGGGGTGGGGGAGGTGCACACGGGCAGGGGCGCCGTCCATCCTGCTGCCCAGCTAAGGAAACTGGCAGGGACCGGCCCAAGCTCTAACGATAAAGCCTCATTGTTCAAAAAGCTTATTTTTTTAAAGTCAAGAACATTGCTTTCCTTTCAATTTTTTCTTTACTTGCAGTAAAGCTACATATAACACAAAATTTTGTATGCACTGTTGGGCAGACATCCCCACCATGCATGTCTAGAACTTCCCATCTTGCCCTGAGACACCGACTCCCATCCCTCCCTGGGAGCCCACCATCCACTCTCTGTCCCCCTGAGACACTGACCCCATTCCTCTCCCGGCCCCGGCGCCCACTGTCCACTCACTAGTCTCTGTGAGTCTGACGACTGCAGAGACCTCATCTGAGTGGAATCACACAGTGTCCTTTCTTCCCATTGCTTCCCCACCCAGACACCTCGGGGGCAGAGGTGAGAAGTGAGAGGGGTCCCCATCCCAGGGAATCTCCTGCTCTGAGCGAGGTGGCCAGACTCCCGTTCCTGCTGGAAGTAAAAGGGGAAAGATGATCTTTGAGGGGACCCTTCCCAAGGGGTGTCCCCAGACAGGTTAGTGCAAGCAAAGCTGGAGAGAGGATGACCACAGAGTCCAGACCTAGACCTGCTGGCCAGAGCTCACGTGGTCACTGAGCCCCACGGTCACTGTATCAGTCACTTAACCCCTCTGTCCACAGAACCACAGCCTGTTCTCAAAACAAAAATGAAAACCGAACCAAACCACCCACCGGAAAAGAAAAAAAAAAAAAAAAACCACCCACCAAACCAAATCAGGCCATTCCATCCAGAAGGCTCATTAAAAAGCACTCCTGGAAAATTAACTGACAACAGCAAACAACATTTCTTCCTGGAACAGATGAGGCTGGGCCAGACCCGGGAATGGAGTCTAATCACCACGGTCCCCACGTGGGCGCTACAGGGACTGGAGGGCTGCCTTCACGGCAAGGTCACGGTGCGCATGCTGCCACCAGGCCCCGGGCTGAGTCACCGCCTGCTCGGTGACTGCCACGTCCCAGGAAGAGGTGACACTGCCCTGGGGCGGGGGGGGGGGAGGGCGTGGGGCTGGAGCCCAGTGCCAGGCGGCCACCTTCCCGGTCCCCAGACGAGAGCACACAGCATTCAAGAGCTACCCACCCAGCGCCAACCTTGGGTTCGGGTCCTGCCCGCTGTCTCCCTCCCACAGCTGGCATGCTTGCCAAACCTCAATGGCCTAGTGTGCAAAAGGGCATGACTGCCACCTCCCTCGGGATGCTTCTGGGTGGGGACGGAGGTCCTGGCACACACCGGCGCTCAGGGACGGGCAGAGAGCTTACAGTCCCAGTGCTGTGTGGCTGCCGAGCTGGCGGCTTTCCCGGCCCCCATGCTGCCATGCCTCCCGAAACTGGGCCAACTGGCGCAAGTGACTGAGGCTCTCAGGCTGGAAAGATTGTTTCCCCACCGGCAGCGGACATGCCCTTGCCCTGCATGGCAGGTCGGAGGCCCCGGGGGGCTCATTTCCCTAGCATGCCTCCCTCATGGACATTAAATGTCCGAGTTCCCCCCGCATTCCTATGTCAAAGCCCTAACTCCCTGTGTGATGGCATTTAGGAGGGACACAGGGTCAGATGAGGTCAGGAGGGTGGGGGCCCCATAATGCGATTAGTGCCCTTGTAAGACAGACGCCAGAGAGACGATCTCTTGTCCTCTCCGTTATGTGGGGACAGCACGAAGGTGGCCGTCTGCAAAGCAGGAAGAGTCAGGACTCAGAGACCGGGCTCTGTCTGGGAGCTGCCGCCCCAAGGCTTCCTGGGCAGAGGAGGGGAGTGCTCGGCCCCCGGACTCCGAGACCCCGCTCAGCAAAGCTGGTGGGGAGGAAGGGATCCAGAGGGCCTTACAAGGTGCCAGATGGCCACACAGCCCTGCTGTGCTTAGGACCAGGGCTGGATATGCTACAGAGCAGGAAATTCTGGGCCCCTTTGTCTCAGCTTGCCACAGGGTCTGGGTCACCGGCCAGGGGTATCAGAGAACCTGTGTGCCCTGCACAGAACACACAGTCCCGCCTGAGGTCATGAATGGGCCCACGACAGCACAGCATGCATGGTGAGCTCGGAGAGGCAGACATCTGTCCCAGGTGCCCTGCACACCAGGCAGGGGGTGGCTAGCTGCTGAATCCACCTGCCCAGACATTTGTCTCCCTCCTTCCTATACCCGGGACTCAACTATAGCCAGCCCACCCCACTGGGGAGGTCACATGACCCTGCCTGGCCAGAGAGCACCTTCCATCAGTCCAGTGGGTCACTGGCTCAGCAATGGTCATGTGACCCGAGGCAGGCCAGCGAGATGCTCTTTTCTGCTGGGGCTCCTCCACTGACGGGATGAAAACCTGGAGCTCCTATGGACTGAGTCTGCCACCCTTGTGGGGAGAACCTGCTCGGGCACAGAGGAACCCAGAGCTGAGAGAGGGAGCAAGATGCTGGGGACAGTGCTGAGTGCCTGCATCCAGCTGGGCCTGAAGCCAAACATCTCTGGAATTTCCAGCTACTCAAACCAGTCAATTCCCTCTGTGTGCTGTGCCAGTCTGAATCGAGTTCCGTCAGTTGTACAGAAAGTTATAGAATAACACAACTGGGGAGCATTGAGGAGATGGGGCACTCTTGCTTTGCGTCCATCCTTAACCAATTCCCCTTGATGCTGAAAAACCCTGCTCCCCTCACCTCCTCCAGGAAGCCCCCCAGGGTTCTTCCAATCAGTTATGACCTCCCCCTTTACGGACCTTCCACCTGCTTAGTCCATGTCTCCCCTCAGGCCCTGAACTACTGTGCTGTCCCCAAAGGGCCTCCAGGCTGGGTGATGAGACCCACCCTGGAAAGATGTGGTAGGGCCTGCAGCCCTCTGGCCCTCTGCCTGCTCTGAGAGCTATGACGGCCTGGGCAGGGCCCGTGGTCTTCCTGAGCCTCTGTTTCCTTGCTGGTGAATGGGAGTCTCCCAGACCCACGTTCCCAGCAATGCGGGGCTGTGACGGGAGGCATCCCCACATCGCAGCAGCAGACGGCCAGCTCCCGTGTGTGACCGTGACATTGACTCTCACAGCATATACAACTCTACCCAACTGGCTGTGAGTCTCGGGGCCTGAGTAACTGTCCCTCCCTTGGAGCTGCTCCTGGCACCCACTGCCCCCACTGCCCCTCTTGGACACAACGACCCACTTCACCTGAGGTGTCCTTCCCAGGCTTCCCCATCCCTCCCACCCACCAACGGTCTCCGAGGTGATCAGCCACGGAAACCCAGGTGTCTGCCTGTCTGCAATCCCGTCCTACAGTTCTTCTCGCCATGCCCCCCGCGGTCACCTGGCTCCTCTGGCCTTCCCCCCTTGGCCCTACCTCCTCCGGCCTCAGCCTCTGCACACCCGCGGTCAGTGGCTCTAAGTGCCTCCTTAACAAAAACCACCCCCTTGGGAAAGGTGACACTGCAGGCCTGGGAGACGCGCCCACCGCACCTCTCAGGCCCTGCCCCTTGGTTAGCTGCAGGCTGGATGCTGGGCAAGATGCTTTATGAGGATGTCTCATTTCATGCTCACACTAGCACTGGTTCTGTTCCCATCCCCCACCCCAGGAAGATTTCCCACCCTCCAGCCCACATGCTCCTTCCCTGGCCAGCCCCTTCACGCTGGCCCTTATTCCAGGCCCCATGGGGGAGAAGCTCACAGCATCGTCTCCGAAGCAGTCACATGCCTAGACCACAGCCCAGCTCTGTCACTCGCTTGCTGTGTGTCTGTGGGCAAGTGACTTCCCCTCTCTGTGCCCCAGGCTCCTCGTGCAGAAAAAAGACCCAATGGATATATTCAAACGAAACCTCGAGCACTAACTGAGTTCATGCACATGAAATCCCCCAAACGGAGCCTGGCATACAGGGAGTGCTCAAGGAATGGGAGCACTTCCCACTGTGACCGTCATGGCCGTGGCTTATGTTATTTGCAGCCCCAGGCACGCCGTCCAGCAGTGAAGTTGCGGGTGCCTTTGAGCTCTGTCTCTGTGGGCCGTGTCCCCTCCCTCTGCTCTCCCGCATCTCCAGCCAGGCCAAGCCTAAAGATGGCCATTTACTAGGGGCTTACTGAACACCTGCTGCTTCTGCCCCAGGCTGGGTCGGCAGTTTCAATAAACGGAGAATTACCATACGACCCAGCAGTCCGCTTGGAGGTGTGCAACTTGCTCAAAAAACGGAAAACAGGGACTGCAACAAAGTCTTGTGTGTGTATGTCCACAGCTGTGTTATGCATGAGAGCCAAAGGTGGAAATGACTGGAACACCCATCAGTGGACGAATGGATACACGAAAGGTGGTTTAATCCACACAATGGAACGTCATTTGGCCATAGAAGGAATGAGGTCCTGACACATGCTCCCCCGTGGGTGAACCCTGAAAACATCCTCAACGGAAGGAGCCAGGCACAACAGGCCACGTGTCGTAGGATTCCACGCCTAAGGAGTGTCCAGAGCAGACAAACCCGCTGAGACAGAAAGTGGATCAGTGGTGGCCTGAGGCGGAGGGCAGTGGGGGGATGGGAAGTGGCTGCTAATGGGGACGGGGTGTCTTTTTGGGGGATGAAAGCATTCTGGAGCTAGAGAGAGATCATGGTGGCACAACACTGTGGAGGTATGAAATGCCACTAGATCGTACACGGTCAAGTGGCTGAACTGGTATATTTTATAGTGTGTGTATTTCTCCACAATGACAAAGATATGCACGATGAAAAAAGTACGTGTGTTTATACACGTGACCAAATGTATCTCTAACAGACACGTGTAAAGAAGCAAAAATCTGAGAAGGTAAACGTTACAACAACCCTGTCTCCTGGCAACGTCACCTGACTTCTTCCTCTGGCTTGTCAGTATTCCCAATTTTCCCTGGGCAGGCATGACTTCCGCCAGCCCTAAAGAAAGAATACTCATGGAAAAACCAGTCACCAGGCTTCCATGGGAGCAGAGTTTACTCCCAGTCCCTAATGTTTCCTGAGAGCAGAGGCACACATCCCCCCGGAAAGTCCGTGGGATTTGAGTGGGCATTGGGAGAGAATTCTGGAACTTCAGGGGAAAGACTGGCTTAGCGTGGTTCTCTCTGACGTAAGTCAGCCGACCCCTGCGTCTCTGTCCACTTTTTGAGGTGCTGACTGGGGGGATATGAGGGAGGTGGTCTAGGAGAGACGAGCCACCCCTCTGACAGGGAAGGTTCCGGCGTGCGCTCTCAGGGCCAGACCCAGAGCTCGTCAGGAGCTCACCCAGTCTGTCGGCATACATAAACTAGGCTCCAGCTCTGCACCAGACTCTCTTGTCCTGGGTGCAGGATGACCCCAGGCCCTCAGTGAGGGCTCTGCCCCTGGAGGGGACCCGGGTTCCGGAGGGGCGATGTTCAGCCAACACATCCCGTGTTACATAAACTCCATGTGTGGCAAAGCTGAGAAGAGAAACGTCCCTCGGTAGAGGCAAGCAGTTGGTGGAGGTTTGTGCCATTCAGACGAGGTTGGTCAGGGAAGGTCTGAAAGAGGCGCCATGGGCAACGACCAGGCTGAGGGAACGGAGTGAGCGGGCAGGGGCAGGGGGAAGGGAGGGAAGGGATGTGCGGGGGGGAGGTGGGGAAGCCGGAGCCGTAGGGCCTTGCGGTCATGTAAGAACTGGATTTTACTGAACAGTGACTACGGCAGTCTCCCTAGAGCTGGGAATGGAGCACAGATTGGGGGTGCAGGAGAGGACCTGGGACAGGAGCCCAGGCAGGGACCGGACTCCCGAGCGACTTCTCACCTGAGCATGAGCGTGAGCAGAAAGGCAGGGAGCTTGGAGGGTGGCACTGGGCCATGTGGGGGCTTTGTGACTCTGAGCTGTATTATGACCTCTCTGGGCTTCACTTTCTCCACCCAAGAAATGAGGGTGGTGTCAGAACCCACCTCCCAGGGTTCTGGCGAGGCTTCAGGGAAGCAGCACGCATGGAGCACGTGCGGTGTGGGTTTAGCTGTGGGAGGACGATCTAAAAGCACAGCAGGAACGGCATCAGGTGGGAGGGACAGCAGTCCAATGCCCTTGCCTGGGAGAAATCCAGAGACTCCAGTCCTGTCTCAGGAGCCACAGGGCACTGGCCTGTCTCGGCACTGCTCTGTTTGGGCCTGGGGGAACTGCGAATGGTGTGGTTCCCACAGATCAGCGGTCTCCTGCCTTCCCTCACTTACCACACCCCATCTCTCCAAAGCCCATGCTGGGCACCAGGGTCCTCATAGGGCTCACACCTGACCTCAGCATAGCAGGCCCCATGGGGGAGATGTTCCTGGGTGGTGAGACCCTGCCTTGGCAGGGAGGGGGGCCTGGCCTGGTCAGGAAGGCTCGTGTCCCTCCCAAAGGCAGCAACAACAGCAACATAATAGTAATGGTCCCTCTTGCATGTACTCCTTAGCTCAAGCCCCGGTCTCTCTACATGCCTTAGACTTACAAACTCACTGAACCCTCGGGAGGCCTATGAAATAGATGTTCTTACTCCCACTTTGCAGGTGAGGCAATCGAGGCACAGAGTGGTTGTGTAACTTGCTCAAGGCCACACAGCACACAGGTGGGGCAATTGGATTTGGACCCAGCAGGGCTGCCTCCTAGGATGGTGCCTTGAATCCCTGCTCTGACCTGCTTTTCAAGGGCAGTCTGCCTCCACCTCCCTTCTCCAGCCACAGAAGTCCCTGATAAAACACCCAAGTGAGCTTGCCTCCAGCGACAGACTGAGGCCCCAGGAGTCAGCTCTGCATTTAAGGCCCTCCCTGACATGGAGGCCCCATCTTCTTCATCGTTCCAGGGCCTCCTGACATTTCCTGCACAGTTCTATGTGCTCCTGCCTCTGAGCCTTCCTCTAGGCTATGCCCTTCCCCTGTGGTGCCTTCCATCATTTCACAGATCCTGACTGTGTGCCTGTCATGAGCTGGGCTCTGGCTGGCCCCTTAGGTCAGTTCAGGCAGGGACAGTGACATGCACTGTGAACGGGTTTCTCGGGGACTGTTGGGGAGGCTTCCCGAGGAGGGGCCACCAGGGAGAGATCTGTGGGTGAGCCAGTTATGCAGATGGACGAGGTGGAGGTGGGAGAGGGGTAGCAGAGAGCATGAGTGAGCGGTACGAGCAAGTGCCGGGGGTAGGAGGAAGAGTGGCACGTTCGGGAGACCAGGGAGAGAGGGCCAGGGTCAAGGCCCATCTGTCTTTCTAGGCTGGATGTGTGTGCCACCTCCCCAACTTGTCCGAATAACCCACCCCTTTCTCTCTGTCCTGGCCCTGAGGCCCAAAGGAGGTTGGGCTTCCCTCCCCACTCCACTTGGCCTCTCAAGGGTGACGATGGCCTCCACTCATCTCCATGACTGGGTGCTGGGCACAGAGGAGGTGCGCTGAAAAGTCTGTTACATGAAACCAAAGGTCCCAGCTAGAGGGGATTGGAAATTTTGCCTGTGGGTGATTGGTCTCATGGCACCAAAGCAAGGAGACCACTCAGGACTTTTAAAGCATCAGATGATAACCGTGGTCTTCCACTCCCCCTTCCCCAGCCCTTCTCTTGTTAACTCTTCTTATCGTTGGCATGCACACACCCTAATTCCCAGGACTGACAAACTCCATCAATTAGAAGATCCGACAGGGCATTTAGCATGAGGCCTTCCTTCAGTTCATTTGCCAACCTAACCGCTTGTATCATGAAACGCCCCGCAAAAGGGCGCTGCAGACAGAGACAAATCAATGCTAACGAGAGCCTGCTGAGCATACTGGGAGGTGAGTGAGTGGGAGGAAGGGAGGGAGGGCAGGTGGAGAGGACCCAGGAGGGCTCCTTTCAGGGGAGTCAAGAGGCGCATCAGAGAACCCTAAACCAGAAGCCTCGGCGCACCATGCCTCCTGCAGACCTCACCGCATGTGGGCTGGGGCTGGGTCTACAGCATCCTCTCAGGTTGAGGAAGATGGTTTTAAGATTATGTCTCAGCGACTCAAGACTTGCCCAGGGCATCAGAAAGATGCAAGCTTGGGAGTCAGCTCTCCCTGTGGGGCCCTTAGCAGCCATCTGATCTCCAGCACCTGCAAAATGGGCAGAAATGCCTACTTCCCAGGAGTGTCCATCACTGAACACAGGTTTTGGGGCCCCTGTTAAGCATCAGGCATATACTGGGTGCTGGACACACAGTAGGGACCAGGTCAGCAAGCTCTCCAGGCTGCAGGGAGCAGGGATCCTCATGAGGGAGACAGGCAGGAAGTCCATCATTCAACACATATGATTCTGATGGTGGAAGAAGCATACAGTGGAGTGAGAGAGTCAGGGGCAACCAGAGCGTGCCCAGGGAATCCCTCTGGAAAGGTGACTTGTAAGCCCAGACCTCAGTGATGAAAAGTGAAGGCTGGCTTAGAGCACAGGATGCTGCAGACACTCAGCCCATATTGGTCCCTTCACCCCTCCTCACAAGAGAGATTTCTGCACCAAGCAGACAGAACACTCACTGAATAAGAAGCTGTGGTGCCCAGGAAGACCAAGGATACAGGATGCAGGGGTGGGAGGTGAAAGGAATGAGAAAGGTGAAGGGAATGAGGCACCAAGGCCTCCCACCAGGCTGCTTCTCCAGGGGGTGGGGGTGTGGGGGTGGGGGGGCAGGCACCCTCCCAGCTCTCAGGCTCAGCACCCTGGAGAGCTCCCATACCCACGAGAGGTTCAGCACCACGGATAGATCCCCTGGAGAGGTTCAGCACCACAGAGAGCTCCCCGCTGACCATCCTCCTAATGCTTCCTGGCGCTGACCAGCCACACACTATTGCCCCCACTTAAACTGGACTGGACCCAGTCACCCCTGGCTCCATAACATTCGGCCACTCCCCAAATCCACCTTGAACATTCCTGACACCCCAAGCTCTCCCTGGGACCCTCCCTTCTGAGTTCTGTCTATAGGAAGAAACCCCACGTACCCAACTAAGCACAGTGCCAACACCATCTCTTTCACAAAGTCCTTTTTCAGATTTATCTTGGGGCCTTCACCATACTCTGCTTTTGCCCCCTTCCAGACTGAGTTCCCAGAGGGAGGAACTGAGTCTGATTCATGTCTTTTCTCCCCACAGCACATGCCAGCCCAGCACCTGGATCAACAAAGTTGCAAAAGTGACTTGTACAATTGCTACCGATTGCTGAGATCTCACTCTGCCAGGAACCATGCTATGTGCTTCAAACACATTTTTATTTACAGCTTAAGAAACTGAGGCCAAGGGATGAGAGATGTGCCCAAGTTCACATTCAAATAGTCAAGTGTCAGAGGCCGGATTCAAACCCAGATCATACTGCACAGCCGGTGCCCTTGACCATGGCTCCTTTTTGTCTCTATCCAACCCAGTGCACTACCATCTGCCAGGCCTATGGAGCCTTGAGCACAGCAGCCGTGGTCCCCTGAAGTGATTCTGAATCTTTTTTTAGCCTGAAATTGAAATCACTGATGCTTCAAATTAGAACCCCAAAATGAATGAGCCAAGACTTCAGATTTGCAATAGCTAAGATGCCTGCATCTACCTTCTCAGCAGGATTCTGGGCTGCTCCTCAGCCTGGACCACCTGTTCCCAGTCAATATGGAGGACAAAGTGAACCATTCTCTAGGCACAGAAGGGGCTATGGCTGGCTATGCGCAGGAAAGGGGTCCAGGCTCCCAGGCTCTGCCCAGAGCAGGGGACTCTTTAGAGCCTTGGAGAGCAAAGACCCCAGTGCTAAGAGACCCAGATAGTGAAGACCCCAAGGCTATGAGCCTTGGAATGGCACAACCGTTTGCCATGGGCACTGGCACTGTCTGAATGTTTTGTTGCAAACGACAAAGGCAGCTGCACTCCTCTGTGCTGACTTTTATTTTTAAGTAAAGAAATGTTTTTCAGTCATCACTGAGAAGTGGACTGGAAACTTAGACCCCAGCAAGGCTGGGCAGGGGGATGGAAAGGCAGGTCAAGATGGCCACACTTACCCCCTGCATTGACCCAGGTGCCAGCAGCCCAGAAGCAGGGGAGCTGGAGTGGGAGGCTGGCCAGGGAGCCCAGGCCTTTTCCAAACTGCGTACAGTAAGAAGCCACACAGCTTCAGAACAGAAACGCTCCACACTTAGAGAGACCACAGACAGCCATGGGGCCCTGCTTGTCTTTGACGTGAAAACAACAGAGCTTCACAACTGAAGTATCAATGTGACTCAAAGTCAGAAATTCACCGGTCAGCCTAGCTTCCTATGAATATCAGCTGGCATTTACTATTAACTTACTTATTGAATTAAATTCTCATTTAAAATGACTTAAATAAGGTGTTAAGAATTTGGGGGGTGGGGTGGGTAGAGTTCCCAGCTTGGCCATGTGGACCCCGGCAGGACATGTGGTGAAGCCTCTCATGCTATCCCGAAAGGCAAGGCAGAGAAATGTGAGATGGGTGTTGTGGCTGAACAACTAGATGGGAAGGATGCCGGCACCGGGGAAACCACAGCAGGGCTCTGGCCTTGACCCTGGAATTTGTGGCTGGAGGGCAAAATGGAAATCACGAAGAGAAATTCCGAGATTACCCAAAAGCCAGACTCACGCCAGAACAGAACTGAGAAGGCAGTGAGGGAGCGCCCTGGGAGCAGAGGTCCAAGCCAAACCTGGAGGTATGCCTGCCAGTGATACTCGGGGGCTAGGGGTGGGGCAGGGCAGGTGCCTGCATCAGCTGCCATGTCGTCCACAGAGGCACCAAGAAGCTACGGCCAATGCGCTCTTGGCTGGAATGTGCTTGGCACATGGCGACTCTATGAGCTTGGCACAGGGCAGATGTGCTCCGTAACTGCTCCGTGCTTGAGACAGTAGTGGTAATGATCCACCTGCCGTTACTGTAACTTACAATGACTTACTATTACTACTTGTTCAACTAACAGTCATTGGTTCCCTCTTCTCAGTCAGGCATCATGAATGACGATGAAGGACAGGATAATCATCGACAGCAAATGCTGACAGAATCCCAACTCTGTGCCCAGCACTGCTGGCACAACAAGACCAACACTCACAGCAGCCCATGTGCCTATAGCCCGTGATGCATAGCTTGTCTTGGTGACTGAATCCTCACAACCACCCATTTTGCTGATGGGGACACTGAGAGCCAGGAAACACATGCTGATCAATGACACGCAAAGCAACTGATTGGGCATAACCTGAATTTTGTCTCCTGTCCTTAGAACAAGTTAATCTGGAAGCTGGGGGAGGCTGGCAGATTACCACTGTACCTCCAGCCTGGTTACAAGTAACAGTTTAGGCAAACGTGTGCTAGAACCCATGTTACATTTTGTCAACTCCCATTCTCAAGTACCAGCCAAAGAAACATTTTATAAGATACTCAGACGGTCTCTCAGGAAAACACCAGGGCATCCCTCTTAGCGTCCTCACTTCAGTGCAAACTGAGATTATAAAACAGTTGTAGGCCATCACTAGTGCAAGCATTTAATACGAGGAAAAGTAATTAGCAAACTCAAGCATCACTTTTCAAGGATGAAGGATATTGCTGCCTGCTTTAATTGCAAGGGAAAACCCATTTAAGGAATTAACACAAAAACGAGATCGGCCACTTCAGGACTAAGAAAACAATCACAAAAACCATAGGTGCCCCCGGCACGGCATCAGGTTGGCGAGCAACGGCCCCAGGAAAATAATTAACACCCAGGAAAGTGTTCTCGTCCTGAAAACAAACAGCAACACCTTGGCCACTGAGGCTGAGACACCGCTCGGCTGTGGAAAACCGGGCTGGAAACCGGGTCTCTCTGTAAATAAGGACAGGTTATTCTCCGAAGGAATAACTTTCTATTTATGAAATTAATACCTGTCAGAAAAGTGAATGCTGTCATTCCGGAAAATATGAGAAACAGACAAAAGTCTGAAAAAAGAGACAACGATCACACAAGATCCCATCACCCAGGGGTTAACATTTCCTTTCCCCTTCCCCCCCCCAAGACCTATTCTGGGGAGAGGTGGTATAATTTAGATGATATTGTGCAGATAATTTTGGGTCTGCCCTTTTCACCTAATAGAAGGTGATCAGTTCTCATTAGTATCGAGAACTCCTTGCAAGCCTCATTTTGAAACGCTTTCTTGTGAATCCATGATGGATGTGTGAGGTCCCCTTCACCACCTGTGGCCCCATCCCCTTATTCTGTTTCTGCCACACTGTAGTCTCCGCTCTGCCTGTTTTCAGATTGTTACCTTAGAATGGATTCCTAGATGTAAAAACCCCTGATTCGGCTTTACGGCTCTTATTACATACTGTCACATCGATTTCTAAAAAGTTTATGGCGATTTATTCTTTCACATAGCAACATATGAGTGCTGTCACCGGCGACGGGTATAGTAATAAAAAAAAAAGCAATTGCTAATTTGAAAATAAGAATTGGCAGCTCGTCATCTGTTTTTTTCTTCCCCTCTGCCCATTTATACATCAAGCACATCAAAGCGTCTCTCAGGAAACCCTGAGCTGTGACATTATGGAGTCAGGCAGCCCCAGTTGGAATCCCAGTGCCTCCACTTGCCCGCTCCACGACGGTGGGCAAGTGATTTCCCCTCGCTGTGCCCGATTTCCTCATCTGTAACATGGGGAGGGCAATAGACACCACTTTCCAGGCTCACGGTGAGGGTCAGATGGGATTGTGGGATGCCTGGCAGACACACCCTTGGTCACTATCAACGAGGACACGGGCCTTGGTCGTGATTGTCGCGAATGCCGTTTGCCCTTTTGAGGTTTTTACTGTTTGGTTGTATTATGAGCAATTCTCGAGATAGAGGATGTTTTCATTTAAGGAAGTGATACAAGCAACAAAACTTGGGTTTCCGGATGGGGAGCTTGTGGAAGGAAGACAGCCCCAGTGTCACAACAAGGAGATGAGTGTGGGACCTGCTTCTATCCTTCCGTTAGAATGCCGAATTAAGGGGTTCAGAAAGCCAACATGATCAGGCCAGCTGGTCATCACCCTGCCTGACACCATAATGCCACAGTGTCACTGAAGTGTCCTAAAGATGCCATGCCCAACATCCTGCCTCGAGACTCTGACTCTGAAGTTATGGGCTGGAAACAGGGTCTCTCTGTAAATAAGGACGGGTGGATCTGACGCCCAGCCAGGTGTCACTGGATGAGGCCAACCAGCTGTCCAGTGTGGGGAGTCCCTTGCAGGACACCAAAGGGACATCCCCAAACCTCCATGTCTCCTTAATTACTGGACGCAAAACTGTCATCTGTGAGCCATCTATGTCCTCCTTAGGACTCCTTGTAAGTGGCCTCTCCTGCCCCATCTCATGGGGGTGGGGAGACCTAAGCAAGATGATCTCAAGGAAAAGACAGATAAGTCTTCAACAATCTGTGTCTGGAGGCTAACTCTCCCCTAAATTCTCTGCTTTCAATTCTCCAACAAGCTTTTACCATCATTAAACCCAGTTTGAAATGGGTTTCCTGTCGTAACCAAAAGGGATCCAGGCCTTTATCCCTCCAGGCTGCTGGAGTCCCCATGCTTTTGTTTGACGTGCGTGGAAAGAAAACCTTGCCCGACTCCCCTGCTCACATCCCCCTGGGCTGTCACTGACGCCGGGACCCACTTCACCGCAAGCGTCGCTCTCCCTGGAAGGACTCTGCCCCCACTGCCCTGAGCACTCCCACTGCCTCCTAATGCTCTCTGGGGAAGCCCAGTGGCACCACTCGTCCAGAGGACTCCAGTACAGGAGTCTCATCGGAAAGCAGTGAATACACATGGTCTATGGAGCCCCTGCGTTCAAATGCCCCCTCAGGGGGACACGCACTCCTCCTCCCCCACTTCTGAGATGAATTTTTACGGCAACCCACTGGCGCACTAGGACTGTAATTCCTGGTTTCACGATAACCTTTTACATGGAGCTCTACTCGGCGCTTTTGCTTTCCGGCAGGAGTGGGGCGGGGAGGGGGGCATGGTCAGCAAAGAGACAGTCCTAACAACAAAGGAGCCAATTCTTCCCAAACATTAAGGCAGGAGGGACGTGAATTCTGGAGGGTAAGCAACCAAGAAAAGTGCGCACGATAGAAAACCCTTCACGAAAAAAAAAAAAAAAAGAAAGAAAACCCTTCATGACAGGCGCTGGTGACGCCAGCAAGATGACCAAGTCAGAGAAGGAAGAAGGAAGCTCTGCAGGCGCTCAGGACACGGACGAGGGAACACTCCCACCAAAAGTGGCCCCCGTCTCCACGTTCAAACTGCAGCATGTGTTTTTAGAGAGAATATAAACCACCAGAGGAATACGGGGCGACAAGGACAATTTGCCCTCACTGGCGATCTTTGCACATGGGACCTGTGCTTCACCAAGGCTCGGAAACCCCATCGACTCCAGGGATGGCTTCTGGCCAAAATCAAGATTCATCCGAGACCCGTGAGTTTGCTGAGAACAACCCCTCAAGGTTGAAGCTTTTCAACGGAAAATGCAGAAAAACTGTCTGTTGGAAAACACATGCACCTATAAGGCTGTAAGTGATTTTACTATTCCAGGGGTGAAATCCATTAGCTAGGAAAACGCCTCAATGGAGATTTTCAAGTCTTTTAAATTCAAGCACCTAAAGGTGACTTTCTGAGTCCCATGAGTAGCCTTGGAAATGCACTGGGTGGGGCAGGGTTCCAAGGGTTCAACCCCTTGGCCCCCCATTACCATACAACCCACAGTAAGCAGCCCAGGGTGGCCATGAAGGGCTCACTCCTCCTGCGGGTCTTTGGGACACAATAACGCCAACACGGCATCAATGCCTCTCAGGCCCGCCATTCCCAGAATCCTGGAATTCGGAGGTTACCTCAAACATACACCTGTTCCAAAATGGCAAACATGTCTGCACACCAGAGGTTAAAAGCAACGCCCAAGGAGGTGCTTGAAGAGCAGAAACCCTTCCGGCCCCCAACGTCCACGCAGGCGTCCGTCTGACCGGGTGGCCTGCCTTCTCCGCCCAGGCTGGGCACGTGCTGCAGACGCGTCCGCCAACCCGGTGCAGCTCCACTTCCCCGCGAAAGGGAAGGGCCCAGCACACGCTCCGAGGCACTCCCACGTCTCCCTTCCTGACTAGTTCCTCAAGGAAGCAAGCCAGTGAGCCTACAACGGGCACACGCTTGTATCTGCAGCCTTCATTTATTATTTAAAACCGAGAACCAGCAATGCCTGGGTCAACCTATCGGAGCCTCTGTCTCTGGGTCTGTCTCTCCGTCACACGCACACACGCACACATGGTGAGGAGACTTACATCACAACTACATCCTACAGAAGATGATTCAACCAGTCTCTGCATTTTCGTGAGGTTACAAACTGAGTTAACCCATGAAAACGCAGCCAGTTCCGGTCTCCACCGCTCTGGGTAAGGCAGCCAAGGTCTCACCCAAGCCAGGCTCCAACTGGTAAGTAAGAATTCAAATTCAGCTTTCAGCAAATGAAATGAGACCAACACAAGATACCTGGAAGAAGGTAAAGCACCTTCTCCATTTTCCTTGGCTCTCTCTCCTCCACAGTCCCTTTCCTTCTGGATTTCCTTCAGTCCCCCAGCCTTGAGAGGCGCTACAGAGATCATGAGCAAACCCAAGCTCAGAAGCACTCGGGAAGCTCAGCCATAACAGGGAGACTGGCTCCCAGGGGCCGGCTTGCCAGGGTCTGGGTCTCCTCTGTAGAACAAGCAAGTGTCGGACTGGCCTGGTGGTAGAGCCACCCCGTATCCACCCCTTCCACCTGCACATTGATGAGACAAGGCTCAGGGTCAGTGTCGAGGAATGCTTTTCCAAGAAACGTGAACTCCCAAGGAGGGCCAGTGGGGCGAACCGAACCCCTTACGAATAATCTTTCCAAGGTACGACATGCTCTTTTATTCTTAATATTTCCAAAGAGTAACACATTCCTTTGCACAACAAGATTGAAAGTAACACCTAAACCCGCAGAAGGCAGGGAGCTCAGATGTGCTGGCAGCTCGGACACCTCACGCACACCAAGGTGCTAACTCCAGTAAAAGCTCAGGAAACACGGGCGCTTGTGTCTACTGGGTTCTTTAAAGGAAGAGAATGCTCCCTCCTCTGACCTACCAGCAAAGCTGGTTTTCAAAGCCTCTGGATTTAAACATGTCCTTTGTGTGCCACCACCCCTCTTGCGGGCACTCCCTGGTCTCTGAAGGCCGTCATCTGCCAGGCCAGTTACTGCAACTTGCAAATCAGTGGTCTCTCGGCCACCAAGGTTACAGACCTCACGCAAGCAAGAGCCACAGCACAGCGCTCTCCATCCCGCCCTGAAGGCACAAGAAGGGGCAACGGCCCCTACTGGTGTTTATGCGTACAGCTACAGGGAACCACACACAGACCCATGCGCATCCCCAACGTCATGGCGGCCATGGGTCTCTTCCTCTACCTTCTGACCAATGGCAACTTCCATGACCACTTCCACCTCCCAAGAGTTACAGCCAAGGCCTTAAAGACAGTCCAAACACACGAGTCCACAGGAAATGGTTTCCACAATAGATGGACCAGGAAATAACCAATCAACATGGGTCCACGGCAGCCTCCGTGAGCCCCCCTCGATCTGGCTCAATGGCGGTGTGGCAAGACCACGGACCCCAACCCTAAGAGAGTCGGCGCTCTCCCCACGCAGAAAAATACAAACACCTGTGTCCCTACCTCGATCAGGAAGTCCCCAGTCCTCAGTCCGGCTTGCCATGCCACCCCTCCTTCATCCACGGACTCCAGGTACTGCAGGGCTGGGAACGCCGGCGTTGGCGTGAATTCTTCAATGGGTGTATCCGCTGGGAAGACAAGGAATACCTCAGTACAAGCCTGGGTGATGTGTGCAGGTCGGCAGCCCAGGCCCCTCACGGGCCCATGAGAGAAAGGGGGTGTGCATGCCTCCCATTGGAAGTGGGCGCTCCAGGCCTGCTCTTCCTGGGAAGGGCCTGACACTTGTAGTCATGGGTCAACACCAACTCGAGCACCCAAGCCAAATGCATTCCGGTGCCACCATACCTCTTGGCCTTTCTGTTCAAAACACTGCTGTACATGTCTATACGTACACGCCTGTCATTTTCTTTAAAAGCATCAGTGACTAAACATTTTCAGTTCTAAAAATGGAAAAGTTCCCCCCATAACCACACAGAGCTCCAGAAACACCACACTGAACCACTTGCCAAATGTATATCTACGTAGACTCGCGACCAAGGGAATTCAACTTAGAGCATGGACAGATCATAACGCTGACCCAGTGGGTGGCTGCGGATTTGGAACCTGCTTATGAATTCTGTCTGCAGGGAGCCTGGCTCTCGGCGACCACTCTGCGGCCAGCGCCCGCGGGGAGCCTGGGCCCCTGCTCCTCAGCAGAGCGAGCCTGGGTTTCTGGGCCCCACACAGCTGCTGAGCAAAACTCCAGGGCAAGAGACAGACTCCCCTGGGGAGTTATGAGCGGCCGGGGCCGGGTGGGTGAGAAGATGAAGATGACCCCAGTGGGGGGAGGGGACACAACATCACTCAGACAGTCATGGACACACACGCACACACGGGGACAGAGTCATCTTTTCTTTCTCTCTCTGGACAGATGGCTCACGGGCAGCCTGAGCTGTAGGCAGGTGGGGCTGCCACCCAGGGCAGGAGGCCTCTCCTCGCACAGGGGCAGGACCCGGCACAGCACAGAGCCTCCGACATGAAACTTACACATGGCTTACCCACACACGCGGCGGACAGATGTCCCCTCTCACGGGGAGCTGATGCCATTTTGTTTTCTTTTGAAAGGGAAGCCCCCAAGTGAAGGGCCGGTGGGGGGTGCACTGCCATGGAAAGCATCCCCAGAGCCCCCCACCCCAGGCCACATGACGTGCACGCTGCCAGCTCGGTCCACGGCAGAGGGGACCATCTTGCCACATTTCCTTTGCAAAGTCACCTTAGGGGCGGGCACACACAGACGCCTGCCGCACTTGGAGCCGAAGCCCACTCCCAGAATGGGGCAGTTTCTAGATCCGAAACTCAGCACCGGGTCGTTCTGGATATCTGAGACCAGGAGCTCCAAATCCAGCCACAGTTGGGCTGAACTGAACCACCAAATACAGATTAAACACATGATTTTTTTTTTAATGGGTGGGGGGAGGGAGAGGGAGAGAGAGAGAGAGAGAGAGAGAGCGCTTGTTGAGAGCAATATTGTGTACGGAAAATTGAAAATATTCCTAAAGGAAGCCCCGATGTTTTCTGAGTAAGACAGAATATGTTAAAAAACACGGTTGTCTAGCAACCAAGTGCCCCCAGGAAGAAGGCTTCTTTCTGAGCCGGGGAGCATTTTCATACGGCGTGCACACACACACACACACACACACACTCACACTCACACAACATGGGAATGCACCCAGGCTGGGAGCAGCTGCTCTTACCTTTCGCCCCGCGGAGCACGAATCCAAAACCCTCATTGTCCTTCTTCTGCAGAACCACCGTCTTCTCCTCGATGATGCAGTCACTGTAGAGAGAATTCCGGGGATAGCGACCATTATTGTAACCCGTCATCATCACCGTGGCTGGTCCTCCACCGGGGACGTTCATCATCCTCGCCAATTAATCACCCAGCTCGCCGGATCCAGGCAGCATGGAGGAAACTCAGCAGCACAGGGAGCAGGAGGAGCGGAGGCAGCTGGGGGGGCCGGCGAACGGGATAGGCGGGCACGGCACAATGGGGCTCGGAGGGGGGGCAGGCAGAGGCAGAGCCGGAGCGGAGCCGAGCGAGCGGGAGGAAGGAGTCAGGCATGGTGGCGAGGCCGCCGAGCCATGGCCGCGCGGGCTGGCTCCGGGCGCCCAAAGGCAAAGAAAGTAAGTGGCCCGGAGCCACCGGGGGCAGCGGCGCCAGGGCGGCCGGGCCGATGCATCTTCCAGGGGCGCCCACTGAAACCAGCCAGAGGAGAAATGAGGCAGCAGGTTTTTTTTTTTTTTTTTTCCTTCTTCTTCTTCTTCCCGAAGGGGTTTTCAGAAATCAAATTCTATTTGCTCTCCGCACAAGCCGGTGCCGAGACGCAGCGACCCCTCCCTCTCGGTCCAAACGAATGTGGTGTCCCTACAATCACCAAGGAGCCCACAATGCCACGGCGGCAGCTGCTCGGCGTCATCCCGCACAGAGAAACCGCAGGCTGGCGGAGGGGGCGGCCGGGGCGCTGCCGGCGGGTGGGGGCTCCTAGCAGGAGGCAGGTCACTCCAGCGACACCAAAGCCACTTACGGCATGGCCTCCTTTAGGGGATGATGAGCCGTGGGGACAGGGAGAAGGGGGCTCAGGGGCTGCTCCCTTTGAGAGACAACCCAAAGCCACACCGCCTGCCTCTTGGCACAGCATTTTTTTTTTTTTTAAGGGAAAGAAACCCGAAGGCTCTAACTTTGCTTCAGCTGCCAAAGCCTCCCATCATTTACAGTAAGGGCGCTTTGCCACATGACTGTCCACCCTCGGAGGGAGCTGGGGGGCACAGGACAGCAGTGGACTTCCTGGAGGGCCACATGGCTGGAGCTACACGGGGCCCTCCCCACCTTCCAGGGGCGGCATCCCCCCAGGACTCTTTGCTGCCCCGGAAGTAAGTCGGCAGCTGGGAGGCCAGGCCACTGCGCAGGGAAGGAGGAGGGGTGGGAGGCAATGTGGACAGGCTTTCTCCAGGGTCCTAAGGGGTTGGCCATGGGAGGGCTGCGAGCCAGTGGTCCTGAGGAATTCAGCAGGCCCCTGTCTCGGAGGGGGAGGCAGGGGGACGCAGCTAGCGATGCGCTGACCGGCTCGAAGTCACAGACAACTGAAGGTCAGCTGTGTCCAGCACTGGATTCGCAGGCTGCAGGGAGCGCGGGGCCCCAGCATGCAGCCAACTGCATGGGAGCATCGCAGCCCATCCAGATCGTGCCCCAGGAGGACAAGGGACGGGGTGCTTGGACAGAGTGATGGGCTGCCGAGAGCTTCCCAGTGCACAGATGAGGGAGGGGAGCTTCAGAGAGGTTGGGGACACAGCTGGAAAAGGCACACATGTCCTGACCCAGTCCTGAGTTCCTGCCCTCATAGCAGGCCAGCACGTACCGGAACTTGCCAGGGTGACCCTGCCTTCCAAGAAAGGGCTGCCAGAGCGCAGACAGTGACTTTCACAGCCGACAGCCATGCAATTCGGGACGACTGGTCTAGGGTGGTCTAATACTCAAAGAGGGGTCCTGTCCCTGTGCTCTTGCTCTGCCTGCTACCCTGGGCACAGGGAGCCCCAGCTCTGGGAGCTGGGCTGTGACCATGAGCCCCCTGGCTCAGCCCACTGAAGCCCATCAGAAAGGGGCTCAAGCAGGGCCCTGGGAGCCCCTGGGCAGGGTCACATGGCTGGCATGGCCTTTAGTAGATGATGGGCTCCCTAAACCTCACCCTTGCATTACAAGGCGGCAAGAAGCCATGGGCCTCCCAGGGTAACTGTGAGGTCAGGTGGGGCAATTCCCAGGACGGTGTGGTGGGGCCGGGGGAGCCCCAGGGAGCCATCAACTGCCATCAGAAATGGCAGCAGGCTGGCAGTTAGCCAGGACCTAGGGAACCGCAGGAATCAAGGCAGGAGGAAACTTCCCGTCTCCAGAGCCTCCCCCAACCAGGACACAGACCTGCACGGCCTTCCCACCCGCCTCGCTTCTCGCTGAACTCCTCAAGGCGGAGGGCCCTGGCCCTGTGGCTCCCTCGGGCACCAGGCAGGTGCTAGCCCTGTGACCTGCTGCTCCAGGGAAAGGCTCGCGAAGGGCCCGGCCGCCGCGCCCCACTTTCACCCTGCACTGCTCCGCACAAGTAACCGCTGGCAAACAGCCCCCCGAAGCCCAGGAAAGACGATGCCGGCCCTGCAGGTCCTGAGGCCTATCTCCCCCGGCCACACAAGCAGCCCGGCACCCACGACCTGTCTTGCACTCCAGGCAGCGGCCCTACTATGGGCCTAGTCTGCCAGCGGGGCCAAATGCTTTGTGTGGCTCGCAGACGACTGTCCGTTTCCTTCCAGCAGCCCCCCCACGATGGGGAGCTTGTTGGGGCCAGAGCTACAGCAGCCGTCGGCTACCCCACTGACCGCACGGGGGTGGTCTGCTGTGGTGGGTGAGGGGTAACTCAGCTCAGATCCCAGCTGTGCTCTGACCCAAGGTCACTCTGACCTTCACGGCCTCAGAGTCCTGCTCTGCAAAATGGGATGAGGAGCAAAACACGCCCTATGGGCGGAGCAGGAGTTAATGAGATCGCCCACCGCGGCCCAGGCACGCAGCCCATGTTAGTAACGGCGACCCTACCTAGAGACGGTTTGCACGTGCCAACCCCTCCTCCTTCTCCTCCCAGGCTGACGACGGAGCCCCTCTCTGAGCCCCCTGAGTCCTCCCAGGGATTCCTCGCTCACTGAAGAATGTCCTGACTCCCACTCGGGCCGCCACCCTCTTGCCCCCAAGCCGTGTGGCTGTGTCCTGCTTGCTAGGCAAGCGCTGAGCTCCTTAGTGTCTGATACGAAGGATTCCTGTCACTTCTGTCCTGCTTTACTTCAGGATCTAAGCAGCCCCAGACCCCGCCCCTCACGACCCTGTCTTATTTTTACTCACAGACAGACCTGGGTTTGAATCCCAGCTCAGGCGTTTTCCAGCTCAGCTGCTCAGAGCCTCAGCGTCCCCGCCTGCCAAGAGCCGGCACGGATACTTGCCTGGCAGGCGCTCTGAGGAGCAACCGGGACAAGGCCTCGTAACGGGGAAACGGCCTTCTTGCGCCCAATCCCCGGGGAGACGTGGGTCCTGGATGGCATCACCCCAGACGCCCACAGGGCCCAGCAAAGGGCCGCGTGCCCATCACATCTGTGGGCCGCGGCAGAATGGGGTGAACACAAGGTAGGGGTTGAACTTGGGTGTGTCAGTGGAGGTGGCAAAGGAACATCACCGGTCCATGAAGGGTCTCGCGTGAACACACCTCCATCCGCGACAATCCCTGGATCCTGGGTCACACCCAGAGGGCAAGAGCAGCTCAGTGTCGTGGAGTGCCCACTGCACGTGGCAGGCTGGGCCCTGGCAGCCTGAGACACAAGCGGGAGGGAAGTCCCAGGCCTTCAGAAGTGTGTGGTCTTTGTAGCAAACCGTGAAATACAGTGGGAGCTCTGAATGCAACCACCGTTCCCTCGACACAGGAGCTCACGTCTAGTTTCATCCGGACGACACAAATGTTCCCTCTACCCCCACAAACCAGCCTGGGCATTCCCACCCCCAGGCCTCCGGGAGGAACCTGCCTGAGACGAGAAACTCTCAGAGGGCTCCTTAATCTGGCTTATGAATCTAAAAGCTGTCTTGGGATGACAGCCACGGCCACATGCGGAGGCTGCGGCAGGTGGACGCCGTTCCTGAAAGCTGCCTCGGGACCTGGGCTGAAGCCCCAGGAACCAGAGGCCATGCGGCCTCAGCCCAGCCACCCTGGCTGCACACCAACAGCCCTGCTTGCAGAAGCACCCCAAACGCACTGGGAGCTGCCTTCACGGGGGCCCCACGCTGCTGACCATGGTGTGCACCCAGAAGCCAACGCCACCTGGTCCTTGGGGACACGGCCTGGTGAAACTGGCAGCCCATCCCCAGTGATCACCCCGCACCCCTGCTTTGCATCTGCCCCTGCCCCGACCCCAGTCACCGCCCACCTTCCTGCAGGCTCCCCTCGGCTCATTTTCACTCCCTGAAACGCTCTATCATTGGCTTTGCCTTTTACCCAAGTGCTCGCACGTGGGCCCTTCACGCCTCACTGCCTTGTGTTCCGTGTTCCCCTTGCCTGCCATGCCCTCCCCAACACTGGTCAACTCATAGGTTCCCTGCCCTGGGTGGAAGCCATCCCAAACCCTCCCGACAAAGGTCGATGTCACACATTCTCTCCCTGCGGGTGCCTTCGAGCCAGGCCCAAGCCTCTGAGCGGACCCTTCTTACTCACTAACCCATCAACTGTGGGCTCCTTGGGAGCAAACATCAATGCCTTGTTCCTCTCTGAATCTCCCTAAGTGGCACAATGTCTGTTCTTGGTGAGACTTTACCTGGGTTTGTTGGCTACACAAAAAACCGTAATCTAGAAGTGCTGTCTTCAAATGCACCTTCTAAATAGGGTGGGAAGGCACTTTAGTGAACGCAAAATGCACCCTTCTTTGCCAGTTTCCCGTAGCAGGAGCTGCAGAAGGTAAAGGGAGCAGGCATCCAGCCCCACAAAGTACAGTTGTGCAGGCTGAGCACAGTGCAAGTCTACAAGATACTATTTACATGATGGCCGTCATAGAACCCTATATTTACTATGCTTATTTTGGCACAGATGGAAGTAAAGTGCCTTGAACACACTCCTGGCATCTGCCTCACAGGACCACAGGTGTCCAGGCATCAAGTGCCTTTTAACCATGGCCCGAGGTCCACTTTCTCCCAGCGGGCCCCACAACGGGCCTACAGGGAAGGCAGCTCTTCCGCTGGTCCGGGAAGTAGCAGGTACCAGGTGTAACCGTCGGCATTTAGGACTTGTCAGTCCTGAACGAGCTCCCGCAGTGCCTGCTCCTGGAGGAGGCATAAATGTTGAGCCACAGGAAGCCAGGCCTGAGGTGGCCGAGATGTGTGAGCATGCAGGGCCCTGGGCTGGGTGTGGGTGTCTGCTCTGCCTTGCATGGGAAGGATCGTGGTGGGCATTTTAACCTCGAGCTGTTGGGGTAGACCAGATGGCTTCACCCGGAGCTCTCCACATCTGGCTAGGATGGGACCATTGAGTCAGATAGCTGCATTTCTTCCCTGCTCCACTGGGACTGGGTTTTGGTGTAGGGCTGAAGGTCAGAAGCAGCCGGGACCACAGCTGTGGGCTGGGTGGGGTGACCCCCTCCTGGGCTGTGGAAGCAGGGGGAGGGGTGCAGAGCTGTCGGCTGGGAGGCTGCAGGGATGTTTCAGCAATCAGGCCCTACAACCTGTCCCCAGCGGCCGCAACGCTTTGTGGGGTCGCACAGACGCGCTTGTGCCCTGGAAAACAAAATCCACCGGCCGTGAAATCCAAAGAGCAAACAGCCGCATGCAGATCGGTCCGTGCTTAATTGAGTGTCTCTGAAATCTAACGTGGGGTCAACCTCATTACTCACTTAGCTCTGTATCCACAGACACATCACTGCATGCAAGAACCACAGGCAAGTCGGATCTTCTCAGTTTGAAAGAATTTTTGGGGATGCGGCCGAGGGCAAAGAACTCGCAGGAGTCTCAGGGGAATTACCACAGGGAGCTACTCACAGGCACGTGGGTTCAAAGGCAAAAGTCCCCACATCACTTCAGAGCTTTTCCCTGGCGAGGTGTCCGGCGCACGTGGGCCGTGCATATGGGGTTGGGTCTGGGCTAGGGCCGCTGGAGCAGCGGTGGGGGCGGCGGAGACTGGGGGCCCCAGGGGGACTCCCATGAGGGAGGCTGGAGCGTTTATTGTAAGGAGCGGTTGTGGGGGGGGGTCCCCGCCCTCTCCAGGGCAGCGAAACGGAAGCCTGATGGAAGCCTCGCCTCGGTCACTCCCCTGGTGAACGCATTTTGGTGGCAGCCTGATGCAGGCAGGAACTGGGCCACTATTAGAAAGAGGGACCTCCAGGGATTGGGAATGACAGTGGCTGTCCTAGAAATTTCCGGGCTCTGCCAATCAGGAAGGATGGGGCTGCACAGAGAGCCCGTCAGCTCCTCTGAGGGGGGGTGCTGGTGGCCTCAACAGGTGTCCCAGCTGGGCAAAGATGCCAGGCGTAGGCAGGCGGCCCAGATCACGGCAGTGGTGCTGGCTGTAGGGCAGCACAGAGGGCCGCTCCACGGGCGGGCAGGGGCAGAGCCGGGCCTCATCCTTGGGAAGGCCTGGCAGCCGTGAGCAAGCCGGTGGGGGGCGGGGGGTTCCCTGAGTCATCTGTCACTTGCCGCCTAGCTGGTGCCTCTCAGCCCTTGTCTACACACGCTGCCACTCCCTGCATCCTGCTTCCTGCTTCCTGGGCGGGTAGTACTTGGTGTTCCCCCCCCCACCCCCAACACAAGCAGGAGGCTGCCACAATTCCCGGGCGAGATAAAGCCCTGCGCTCAGTGCCATCTTGGTGTTCTGGGACACGAGCTGTGCAAGGCGGCGCTTACGTCACGTGCAGGAAGTTAGCAGTGTGGGCAATTCATTCACAAATGACGCTGCTCCTGGCTCCTGAGAGCCCGTCTTGCTCCACGGGTGGGGAGGCAGTGTCACTTCACGGGGCACCGGCAAGGACAAGGGCTCTGTCCCCACGGAGCCCACACGCCCACTCAGCAGAGACACGCTTGTCCGGGAGGATCGGCGTCTGCACGTCGGCAATTATGAAAACACCCCGCCTGGCGTTCCTCCTCATCGCTAACATGATAAGCAATACAAGTTTTTCCTAATAGAAGCAATAATGTGCAAAGAACTTGATTCAAATTAAATTGTCTCATTACTTTGTAATAAATCACCCAAAAGCATTTCCTAAGTACTACCAGGCGTGTTACCTGCCAACGGCGGCTGGTGGAGAAGACAAAGACACGGCCGAAATGCGTTCAAAATAATGATGGGAGGCGATCACGGCTCCCCGCGGACAGCAAGGAGAAGGGGTCTACAAGGGAGGACGGCCGCCTTGGAAAGGCTCGGGTGGGGACCCCAGCTGGAAGTGGGACCTTGGACAGGACCCACACCTACACTGGGCTTGGGTTTTCCTGTCTGTAAGATGGAAAACCAGAATATTCCTGGAGGTACTTAATTGATGCTTATTGACTCAGAATGAAGCCTGAACCCAGGACTGTCGTGTACGAGCTGCAATGCACATGGGGTGACCCAGCGTTCTGGGCTGCCCTTCCACGTCACTGCCTGCAGGACTTTACAGCACCCACAGCACCACAAAACCTTCCCCCATGGCCCACCTCTGCCACCCTCCTGGCCCAGCGGGCTGGTGGGATCATTCGTGTTGGATAGTCCGTGAAGCTGGAGGGGGACAGTCTGGCCAGCGCCACGAAGCTCAGCCAGTAGCAAGTCCAACTTGTAAACCTTTGCCTTTAGTCCTGAACTGAATGTTCTTTAAAAAAACAAAAAAGGGAACAGGACAACTGCCTGACATTTTGCTAGGAGTGAGGAAAGGGGCCGTTTGTGACTTTTCTTCCTGCGGTAATTACAGTGAGAGGCCAGGCCTGCCCCATCTGTTGGTCTTGGAACTCACCCAGAAAGACCACGCTGAGGGGGCTATGGGCAGGCCATTCCCAAGTCCCTCAGGGACGGTGGACACTGGAAGCCGTGTCCTTTCGTAGGAGCCAGACCAAATATAGGCATCACCCTCCTGGCTTTGGAAAGGGGGCTGAACTTGGGCTGGGTGAGGGGACTGGGGACCCACCTGGCCAACCAGATAGCACTGACCTCTAAGGTGAGAGGGCATGAGACACCCAGGCCAGGCCCTGGCTGGAGGGTAGGGTCTGGCCATTGCTACCGCCCACCCCTAGACCACCAGCCTCTTCCCACAGAATATCCTGTTTTCTGTTCCCAGTGCTAATGCTTCTAGAAAAGGTTGCCTTCACCAAAGGGGTGGTTCTAAAAGTTGCTCAGAGTGCAAAGTAGACACATTTTCACGTGCAGTGCCTGCATGAGCCCTTTGAAAGGGGCTCTGCAAACATTCTAGATCACGGGTTGTCAAACTCTTTCTGTAAAGGGCCGGAGAGTACGTATTTCAAGCTTTGCAGGCTCTAGGATTCCTGTTGCAGCTACTCATTCTGCTGCTTGTGGCTCAAAGACGGCCATGACACCATGTAAATGAACCGGTGGGGCTGTGTTTCAATAAAACTTTATCAACAAAAAGAGGCAGTGGGCCAGATTTGGTCCTTGGGCCGTAGGTTCTTAAGTCATGGTCCAAATATTCTCAAGACCTAATGAATTGACACCAATGATACATGTATGTGAGCGCCTCAAAATAACTCCCTGTGACCACGTATCGTAAAAGCTAGGAAGTCCCAACCCTCCTACACAAGCAATACTTACATCACTCCACACAGCTACCCAGTTTGACACAACATCTGAGCTTAGGAAAGACCCAAGGAAAACACGTTTTAGAAATGAGGTCATCCATCAGACGCCCTAGAAAGATCCAGAAAGATCGTATGGAGAATCCTTCCTGAAACACAAAGAAACACGCCCCTCCTGATGAGCGGAGCCAAAGCTGAGGAGGCCCAGCTCCTAAGAACTGGGGCTTGCTCGTGTGTGTGAACGTTCTACCATGGAAACAGCGTGTTCAGGGAGGTACGCGCCGTGCTGTCCCATCCCCACTTCAGTTAATGGGCCACCTGCCCCATGAGGCCTCCTGGGGCCGGAGCAGAGGTGTGCTGTTCTTGGGCTCACACTGTACTTCGACCCGGAATGCACTCCGTATGCTGGCTACATGCCAAACTCCTACGCACTCCTCAAAGCCCGCTTCAGCACCTACCACTTCCGGAGAGCCCTGTCCCTCCCGCACGCCCAGCTCCTGGGGCCTCCCCCAGTCCGTTCCCACTACGGAGGCAGGAGGAGTCAGAGACTTACTCTCTCAGCCTCCCTTGCCGTTATGGATGGTCACAGGGCATGGTTTAGGCCCACAAAACTCAAGGGCAAGTCTCCAGGGCCTCTGGGAAAGATTTTACTTGTGGGAGAGATTTAGAGGGGGGGCTTCCTAGTGCCTTTTCTTCCCCTAAATCCTTGCTCGGGATTTGCTCTGAGGGCATGACCCTCGGAGCCGTGGCCACCATCTTGCAGCCATGAGGGAGAGGCCAAGAGGATTGTAGAGATGTCGCTGGGCCTCGGAGCAGACCCTGGATGTGCCCTTCTTCAGGCTTGCCACAGATGCCTCAGCCACTGTGCGTGGGTTCCTGTTCTTTGCAACCAGAAGCTTCCTAATGGACATCCGGAGGCCGAAGCAGGGAGGGTGGGGAGGTCATCTGTCAATGAGAAGATCCGAGCAAATGACCAGAATCCGGATGCTAAGACTTTCCGATAAATCAAGCAGCCTTCAGGCTCTGTTCTAGGTGGGAAAGACTCATCCAAGCCCCTTCTTCTCCTAGGACTGCTCATTGGCCATGGGACTCAGGACGCCCTGGTGACACAGACCCGAGGCCCTGCACCACCTTCTATTTCCCCGGGGAAGATTTAATTACAGCCCCTCATCTCGGAAAGCGGAGGCTACAGATAGGTGGTTTTCTTGATCGTAGCCGAGACAGGTGTGCTGTCGACCACACAAGGACTCGGGAAGCACCCTGGCTGCTCCTCGGTCCTGAGGCTAAGCCCGTGTGCTGTGTGGTGGGGACAGACAGACACAGCGGACGCGGGAAGTTTCTAAAGCTCCAGGCGAAGTAAAGGATGTTAGACAGATGGGAGCTTCGCCACGGTGTGGACCGGCCCCTTTGACCGACAGAAGGGAAAACTGGGCCGAGGCCTGCACCTGTCCAAGCTGATGGCGGGGCGAGGACTCTGTATCTTCTGACGCGTCCTGCGGCCTCCGTGGCCCACGTAGTCAACTGATGGGGTTTCGGTTCTGGAAAAGCGACCGAAACGGAAAAGCGTTTGTGCTACAGCTTGTCTAGCTGAGTGGCGAGCGCCTTCCTCTTGAAACGAGCAAGTGCCACGAAGCCTTTCCTGCCTCCAGGTCCCTGAACGCTTCGTGCCGCCCACTCACCGCCACACAGGGGCCTCCTCCAGGCTGCAGTCCAGCCCGCATGCCCTGCGACCTCCAGGGCCGGACCAGGCAGGGCTCAGAGGTCAGGCTCCTCCTAAGCCGGAGACATGCTTCCACGCTCTGTGCCCTGTAAGCCGCTGTGGCTTGTGCTCACTTCTGCCCGCAAGCTCCTCCGCGGAAGACGCCGTCTTGCAGAGCTGGCGCTTGTCCCCAGCTGTGTGCCCCTCTTCCGTGCAGGATGTCCCCCTCCACCTGCTCCCTGCCACGCCTCCGCCGGAGTCATCAGGACCATTTCCCACGGCATCTGGATAGAGCCGTCGGAGCAGCACGGCGGCAAATCCTCCAGAGATGTAAGTCAGCCCGGCCGCCAGGCTGCAGATGGTCTGCATTTCCAGGGGGCTTCCCGGTGTCTCCCCTTAACTTCCCAGTTACTCAGGATTTCCTTACCGCCCCACCCCAGCATGCGTGCCTCATTACTCTTTATTCAAGCTGGAGTCCCAGCACATGGCTGGACTTTCCCGGCCACCCGTCTTGTCCTCCTTCGTGCTGGGGCTGCCGACCTGCTTCTGGCGGCTCGGGCGATGGTTCGGTGGTTTCCAGCCTGCCCCAAACAGGTCCTTTCTCAACCACAATCTGGTTCCAGGTGCTTGTCTCCGAGGCCAGGCTACAGCTGTATGTGTCTTCCTGACTTCGATGGCCGGCCTGGCTTCTGTTCCCCATTAACTCCCCTTGTCACCAAACGCCCCAACACTGACTCTCAACAGTCAGAGGGTCTCAGGATGTCTGAGTTTATCAAAGCAGATCCCAGCTGGACGACACTCACTAGAACGTCCCCCCCTCAACTACTGAAAACACCACCGTTCAGCAGCAGGTGTCGAGACGCATCGATCAGTGCGAGTAGATAATACGACGGTGCCGTCTTCACAACATGCCCGGCACCGTGGGAGCCCCCACAGCCATCGTGCCTCTCACGTAACAAACTTAGGAGGGAGGCACGTTCTTCTTCCCCACTTTACAGACGAGGAAGCTGTGGCTCAGAGAGGTTCGGGGACTGGCTGAAGGTCACGTAGCTGGCATGGGGCACAGCTGGGCATCCAACTGAGGTGCTTGGCTGCACTGTCCTGCATTTGCCCACAAGGAGCCAGGTCCTGCCTGAGCACAGGGGAGGCTGGTCCTTTGCCCACGGAGGGAGGACACGGGGCTCCTCCCTGGGCTCTCAGCGCCCTCTTCTGAAATGTGCACGGTCTGGGGCAGCTCCTCCACACCCAGCAGGACGTGGAGCCTGAGGCCCACCTCCTGTCTTTCCCCTGTGCCCGGGGCGGAGAGGGAGTCAGTTAGGATGGGATGCTGCCTCCCTGAAATGCCTCCCTGCCTGTTCCAGCCACCTGCCCCAGGCCCTTGGTCTGTTCCGTTCACCCCACAGCACCGATGAGCAGCTGAAATGATGTCCTCGTTTCCCCACACGTTCCTGGAGCCCCCTGCACTAGAATGGGGACCTCGGGAGGGCAGGGTGCTATCTGTCCTGCTGGCCACGCATCCCCGGGGCCTGGAATTCTTCTGTTGGTGACCTTGGGGCGACTCCTGTCAGAGCCTCAGCCTGGCCCCAGAGCTTCCGTCTGCTATGGATATAGGGCCCACCGCTGCCTGCCACCCCACACTGGCTCCTCATGCAAGTCAGAACAGGTGCCCTTCCCTCAGGCCCTGACTTCCATCTGCCAACATGCACGAGATCCATTTCCAAATCCACAGGGCCCAGGGTGTGAGTTTTGTCTCTGGGGGCTACACCCCCCGCCCCAGGAATCTTGCTCTTCAGGTCTTAACTCAAGGCCAGCAGGCGAAGGGGCTGGGAGCGGTAGGCAGGTCTCAGTCCTGGTGCTCGCCTGGACCTTGGGTGAGCGAGGGAAGATACATGTGTGGGGGTGCAGTGGCTGGACAGCGTTCCCCCCAAACACATGTCCACCCCAAACGTGGAATGACTTCTTTGAAAACAGGATCTTTCCGATGTAATTAAGGTAAGGACTGAGGACAGAACATCCTGGATTTGGGGAGGGGGACCCTAAACCCAGTGACAGGTATCCTTATAAGAAAACAGGAGAGACACAGGAGGAGAAAGTATGACTTGAAGTTGGAGGCAGACGCTGGAGGGACAGGGCCACAGCCCAGGGACACCGGGGCCCCGGAAGCTGCAAGACGCAGGAAGGATCCTCCCCCAGGGCCTCCAGAGGGAGTGTGTCCCACCAGCACCTTGATTTAGGACTTCTGGGAGTGGGAGAGGACACTGGGAGAGGACAAGTTGTGCTGTGCACGCTGCCCAGTGTGCGGTCATTTGCAGGGCAGCCGGACACTCATCAGGGAGTAAACAGCGGGAGTGCGGCTCTGCATCTGCACGGGCTGCTCAGAGAGGGTCCACGGGCACCAGAGCCCGACGCCGGGCCCCCGAGCTCTGTCTGCAGGAATCTCTGTGCCGGTGCTGGGGTCCTGTCCACGGAGAACCACGGACCATGGCCGGGAGGATTCCCCCAGGTCTTCAGAGGTTTCTGGGATGGCTAGCACTGTGGCCTGTTGCAGCCAGCTCCCCAGCAGGGCAGGGGTGAGGAGGGACACCTTCCTGAGTCGGGAGCAGGCAGGGCATCACCCTGACCTCACTCTGGTCCACAGTGACCTTGCTCCTTGTGCCAGCTGGGTTCAGCCTCAGTGGGCCCAGCACCGACCTGTGTGTCCTGGACGCAGGGTGGGCTCTGGGCTGGGGCCTCCGTGGCAGCAAACCCTTGCCCTCCTCCCGGGCGGCCCCGGCATGGGCTCACAGCCTTGGGCACCACGGGTTCTCCCAGCCAGCACACGAACACAGGCCCCCCAACCCCTATCCCACCAGCCTCTGGAAATGACTTGGGGTCCCACGGAGGCCAGTGTGTGGGGCTGGGGGACGGTGGGCACAATCTGGGCGAGGAGCCGGAGTACCCAGGCAAGGAGGAACGAGAGCAGAACTTCCGCACCCTCACCTTCTCCATCTGCGAAGTGGGCTGTCACTCCCGATTGGGGGGTGATAGACGCAAGGCTGACACTGATGAAAACCACCCATCCCAGCGTCCGTTCTCACGGCCCCAGGTCACAGTGTGTGGAGAGCTCACAAACGCCCTGGATTAGCGTTTGCTGCAGAGCAACTGAATGTGAGCCCGGGGGCTTCCAGAACGCATGCACTCCTGCTACACGGCGGCCGGGGGCGAGGTTGGGGGGGGCACCTGTTTCTTGCCCTTCCAGGTTTCTGGAGGCGGCCTGCAGTCCTTGGCTCGTGGCCCCTCCCCCATCGCTCCGACCCCTGGTCCTTCATCACGTCCCCCCTCCCTCTGCTTCCAACCCTCCTTCATCCTAATGAGGACCCTTGCGATCACATTGGGCCCGCCCCACACGCCAGGATCATTTTCCAATCTTAAGTTCAGCTGATTCCCTGCAAGGTCCCTTGTGCAACCCTAAATCTCCTTGGGCAAGCGTCATGTTCACATCCTGGGATTAGGATGTGGGCGTGTCCAGGGGGCCCCTATTCGGCGACCACACCACCCCAGCCCCTGCACCCCGCCCCCCGTGAGACAGCGAGACCGACCAGGCTCGTAATGCAGGCTGGGGTGTTTTCACCAAACCTCGCTGATGACGGGGTGACTCATCAGATCCCAGGCACTGCCCCGGTGGCGACGCCGAGGGCGGAGGAGCCCGTTGGCATGGGTACGGCGGAACGAGCAGACAGGTTGTGTGGCGGAAACCATCGTGCGTTCTCCGGGGCGCAGGGGAACCAAGTCTGGCCAGTAACGAGACCGTACGCAATGCCCACCGGCAGGCCGGGGGCTCTGCCCGCACGTGCTCCTGGTGGCAAGGGAACCGGGCCGTGGTGTGGGCTGCTCGGAGCATTTTGGTTTACTCCCCCCGGAGCCAGCGTCAGCTCCACCTCAGCCCTGAGTGTCCCTCATGCTGGGGGCCCTCCTCTCGGCCGACTCTGACTCGAGAAAGCACCAAAGGAACGGCTCTGGCACAGAGGCGTTTCTCTGTGTTTTAGGTTCGCGGTGGAGGAGGAGTCAGGAAACACTGTGTGAGGCCCAGCCCCAACCCAACAGGCGAGGCTGACACACCCAGCCAGGGCTGGCAGGGACCTCGTCTTGCAAGGTCAGAGGCCATCAGATTCTTGGGACAGAAAAGAATTAGATAAAGGTGAAACTTGGAGCCCTGGGGCGTGCTCTCCACGAGGGCTGAGAGGAGCTAGTCCTGCACGTTCATCCCGCAACCGGGCCGGGGCTGGACCTGCCCGCAGTGCCATCTGAGCCACGCAGGGCTACGATGTGTCAGGCTCCCACCGTGGTGCCACCGCGCCTGCCCAGGGAGATCAGTCCTTTACCGGGGAGCAGTGAAAGGGGTTTCCCGATCGTTCTCTTCCCACCTGCGCAGTCCTCTTTGGTTTAAGAAGTGGTCCCCAACACAGTGACCGGCGGGGCGGGGGGGAGCAGGAAGAGGCGGATGCGTGCCCCTCAGAGAAAACCCTCCCTTCCTTGGTCTGCGCCTCCAGGCTCTTGGTTTTTGCACAGAACCCCCCTCTCGATGTCTTGCACATGCAGGGCTCTGCTGGCAGAAGGTGTGGGTGCTGATGGCCAAGTGTCACCCAGATTTATAAAAACAGGTTCTGGGCACGTTCAGGCTGAAATGTGCGGGGAGCACACCTGGGGCGTGGCAGGCATTGTCCCACATCAGGGGTGGTTGCTTTTCCGTGTGACAGCCAGGAAACAGCTCAACGACCTTAGGACAGCGTGAGCCAAACCTCTCCAAGGGTGAACGGGTGAGAACACTGGGCCCAGCAGCTGTGGCGGCAGGACCCCATCTGATGGAAGGACACTCAGGAGTGCCGCGAGGTGCCTCCTGGGAGGACGCCAGCCAGGGAAGAGGAAGGAGGAAGTCATCCCCATACACTGGCGGGGGCTAGACACCACGCGGCAAGTATGGAAGCAGGACTGAGTGTGGGGTGCCCGCTGTGGCCTCACATTCGCAGGAAAGGTCGCCAGGTCAGTGCAAGAAGGCTGGCAGGCATGGCCAGCCCCCAGAGTGCCTGCTTTGGGGCAGAGGGACGGGGAGGGGGGAGATACGTATTTCACACGCTTCTGTGTTCTCTGAAGGTCTCCAGACAAGTGGGCATTGATGGTTTTCTAGAAAGCCACTGACAGTGGGAGGGAGGGGGCAGGAGGAAGGAAGCCTGGAGCCCTTGCTCCAGGTGGGGTAGTGGCCCAGGAGGGGCGGAGGGTGGAGGAAGAAGAAAGCACAAAAGGAGAGCTCTCATGTCTCAGGAAGATGCGATGGGGAGGACATGCACTTGTCCAAGGGTGGAGTCAGTCCAGGGGCTTCATGTCCTCACCTGGCTAAGGGTCGGGGGTCAGGGGTCACAGCACCAGTGAGGACATGAAATTCCAGGGGGAAAGAGCAGAGGGGGTGAGGCTGGGCCTCAGAGGAGGAGGGAACGGGGCAACCTTAGGCTTGGTCAGGCCCCTCCACCCCAGTGCCCCTGCCTCCCGCCTTAGCTTCCCAGGTCTTTGGTGAACCTGCCCAGCGGGGTTCCACTTGAAGCAGCATCCTGCCCTGCCCCCACCTGCCTGCCCCTATGTTTCCCAGTCTGCCACGGAACCTGTCACCCTCCATCCTGGTGCGTTTTTGTGTGTGTGTGGGGGGCCTTTCCTGCTCATTCCTGCCTGTGCCTACGTCCTGCAGGAGGGCCCTGGGGCAGCTCCGAACAGCAGGAATGACTGTCTCACAGTCCTGGAGGCCAGAAGTTCGATATCTGTTGTCATGGATCCAAATCAAGGTGATGGCGGGAGCTCCCTCCAGGGGCCCGAGGAGAGACTCCTGGCCTCTTTCAGCTTCTGGGGCCCGAGGCGTCCCTCTCGCCCTCTCTGCCTCCTAATCACGTGGCCGCCCGTTCGCATCATCTCCCTCTGCCTCTGTCTCGTAAGGACAGCTGGGCTGACGGGCAGGCCCGCCTGGATAAGCCAAGATAATCTCCCATCTCGAGATCCGTAACCTCATCACGTCTGCAAAGACGTCCCCACGGTTTTTTTGCCATTAAGCTGATGCTCACGGGTTCCAGTGTGTCACTGGGGGCCGTTATTCAGCCAACCGGACACGCCAATCACTCAGGACAGAACCTTCCAACACTCGACACGTTTCTGAATGAATGCTTGAGAAGAGAGGCACAAAATCCTGTCCAAGCTCCTCCCTCCTGGTACCCTTGTCCCCCTCTCCTGGCGTCTTTACCCATCACCCCCGAAAGGTGGGAAGCAGCTCCCAGAACCTGAAGCCACATGGGGTCAAAGACCCATGTCCTGGTTTTCTGAGATGGTCTGGCTCATTATGTCATGCGGTCCCCTACCAGGGAGGTGCAGGCTGGCCAGAGAAGGTGGGGGCAGGAGACAGGCATGCTCCGACCCCCAGGGCCCCTGCATGGTCCTTCCAGAAGGAGGCCCAGTGCCTCTCTGTCTTGGAGTTTCCATCAAGGGAGAGCAGCTCTGAACGCATGAATGGGAAGAGGGTGGGAAGAGGTAAGGCATGTGTGATTTCATAAGTGCTGACAGTGCGTGTGGCAAGTTGGAGCGAAGGGCCCCAAGCCTTCCTCAGTACGCAACTCACACCCCTGTCCTCGATCCTAGCCATGCCCTGAAGGGGTGCTGCCACGGGACCCCTGCCTTCCCACGCAAGAGACCCAGACACTTGGCAAAAGAAGTGATTCATGCACGGAAAGAGGCCACACTTCTGAAACACGGGGTGAGAAAAGCTCCCGACCGCGCACGGGATCCCGGCTGCGCAAGCCCTCTGCCAACATTTGGAGCTCACTTCCCCTGCCTCCCGGCCCCGTTCCAGAACAGAGCTCTGCCTACCCCAGCTCCTCCCCTTTGCGCGTCCCCGAGCCCTTGCTCATCCCTCCTCCACAGGCCAACTGCAGGCCAGGAACCTGGGAACACGACGGCACCATCTGCCATGCCAGGCTTCCGGCCACCGTGCCAGCCTCCACCTTGACCTTGACTCACAGAGTCGGGCTGGAATCAGCATGTGCCCCAAGGAGCAGAGACCCCGTGTGCTGGCCAGCAGCCACCCGGGAGTGCATCCAGGGGTCCTGGAGCGGCTGGGACCACCTCCCAAGGCGGGAGGGGCAGGCAGCAGGTTTCTCTAAGCTGCACCTCCCTGAAGTCCCCAACAGGCTGCACTCGTGCCTGTCTCCTGGGGGCCGAGAGGGGCGCCTGGCATTGCCTTCTGTCCCTGCCCTGTGCCCCTGAACCCAGCTGCCCGTGGCCTGCTCCTCAGACCACACAGACCTTTAGGAAAAGGTGGGTTATTTTCTTTTTTTAAAAATTGAGATGCAATTGGCATAACATAAAATTAACCACTTTCAATTGAACACCTCAGGGGCGCTTAGTGCTTTCATGGCCTTGTGCCACCACCACCTTTATGTAGTTCCAGAACATTCTTAACACCCCAGGAGGAGAAGCCCCACCTGTCAAACAAGCACTCCCCAGTGGGATTATTCTCGAAGATGCAAAGGAAGAACAGGCCCTCGCTGAGCATAACATATAAAAAGTGGTCATGACACGCCTCTACGTTAGTAAACTCCCTTGAATCCCAGTCAGATGGAGACTGAGAGCACCTGGCCCAGGTTCAAATCTCAACCCTCCCCTCTCTGTGCAGTTTCCTCCTCTGTGAAGTGGAGGGCACGAACACACCCCTGCTTGTGGGCCTGGGACACAGAACAGGTGCTGAGAAGAGCGTGCAAAATGAGTCACTGAGCACGAGGATGTGCCAGGCCTCAGTTTCCCCATCTGGGAACGGAGACAACAGTCACCTCCCAGGAAGTGTGAGGTCCAGAAGCAAGAACAACTGGAAAGCGTGTTGCATGCAGTAGGTGCTCAATGTGTTGGCCCTGCGTTGGGGGAGGGGCTCAGGCAGAGGCTGCCCAGGTGCCCCAGGGACCAGTCAGGGGAGGGAGGACTTGAGAGGCGGCCAACGTCAACCCCTGTGACGTGGAACCCAGGGCTGAGAACAGGGAGGAAGGAGAGAGCCGCTCCTGTGGGCCTACTGTGTGCAGGGCCCCGATGGGTGCTTCCTGTGCAGTGACCACGTATCCCCATCAGGTATGGATGAGGAGCCTGAGGTCAAGGCGGGGAGGTTGCCTGCCCACATCTCACAGCCGGAACAGCTACCGCGCTCTCGAGTTCACACCTGGGACTGGCTCACGGTGTAACACAGGGGAGGCTGGACAAGCCCCCCAGGTGGGCCTCCCGACTTCTCGCCCGGGGCTCCCCAGCCAGCCTGGCTCTTGCCATGGGATTCGGCTGGGGTGGGGGCTGGGCTGTGTGTACAGGGGCAGACACTCCGCTCCCGTGAGCTGCTGTCTTCCCGAGCGCTCCTGTGCTGGCGCCCTGGTAAGCCTGGCGGGAGCCTGGGGGGACCTGTGTGGAGGACAGCGTAGGACAGGGGCTGGGGCAGGGGTGAATGCAGAAACAGAGTGTGCCAGCGGAAGCACCCCACATGGGCAAGGGCATGGGGTGTGGTCACAGTGACAGGCAGGACAGAGGGGCCTGGAACCAGAAGGTGGGGGTGAGGGGAGGTTCGTGCAGCACACATAAAGGCCTGAACCGTTCTGTGTCCAGGGTAGGTTGTGAGCACGAGAAATTCATATTTCAGAAATGCCACTCGGGTGGGCGGACTGGGAGGGGAGGAAGCTGCTGGCAGGCGGGAGATGAGTCAGAGGGCTGAGCCCAGTCCAGGTGAGAAATATGGGGAGCATCCGAATATGGCCCTGGCGGCAGCGACAGGGGAAGGTGTAACCAAGAGGAAGGGTGCGGGGAACTGATGGCATGTGGGGCTGACTGGCTGCTGGGAGAGGCTGGTGGCTGGCATCGAACAGCTGGCTGTGTCTGTTTTGGAAATGCCTATGATCCACATGAGGAGGCCAGAGTGCTGACCTGCCTCACTCCTCCCTCCCTCCCTTCTTTCTTTCCTTCCATCATCCATCCATCCATCCATCCATCATCCATTCATCCAACATCCATCCATCCGTCATCCATCCATCCATCATCCATCCATCCATCATCCATCCATCCGTCATCCATCCATCCGTCATCCATCCATCCATCATCCATCCATCCGTCATCCATCCATCCGTCATCCATCCATCCGTCCGTCATCCATCCATCCATCCATCATCTATCTATCCATCCATCTATTCATTCCCTCATCCACGATTCCCCCAACTCTGCGTTCTCTGAGGCTTAAGCACTTCCCAGGCCCCCATGCCAGGTGCCAGGGAAGAGGAGTCAAGTCAGAGTCAGCTCTGCTCTACCCTGGAGGAGACAGGCGTTGGAAGTAAGGGGTGGAGGGAGCAAAGACACAGCCACCTCCCAGCCCCGTCCCCGTTGCACCAGGTAACACTGAGTTGGGAGATCTGCTCACTTCTCCCTCTGGCTTCTCCCAAGTCAGGCACCAGAGGCCCCCCTGCCTAATGCAGGAGGAGGGCTCAGAAGACCAGGTCTTTGGCCAGAGGTGGGGAATCAGCATAAGTATCTCCTGAAAGCCTACTGACTGCCAGGGACAGCCTTGGGAACACCTCCAGAACTGGCCTCCCCATTTGCTCCTGGACTAGCACCCCCTTGGCATGGCACCCAGCTGGCAGCCTGTGCCTGAACTCTGAATTTCAGGGCCCACAGTTCTGTTGAAAAGTATGTTCATTCACAGGTGGCCATGGGCTGGTGCTTTTGGCGGATTCAAGCAGCATGTATAGAATTCTGTAGCCAGAGTAGACCTTCAGGATGATATAGCCATTTTACAGGTGGGGAAACTGAGGCTTGTACAGGCAGCAACTGTAAGAAATAGGACTGGGCCCCTGGCATTGAACTCACGGGCTCAGGCTTCATCAGGCTCAAAGCTGGTCCCTAGAACTTCAGATTAGTACACCTAATTACATATTTGAGGACTGGCCATGCAGACTGAGCCAGGGCTGCGGGATTGGAGAAGGTCGGAGGCAGGAGACATGGATCTTGGCTCGAGGGCTGGGCTGGCTCGGGTCATCTCTTCCTGGCTCTGCATTCAGTGGCGCATGCTGGCAGCCTGAACTCAGACGTGGTGGGAGTATTCACACTGTGGACACTGCCAAAGGCTACACACCAGGGTGGAGAGAAGCAGGGGCTCGAGAGAGGCCAGACACAGTGTGGGGCGCGTGGAGGCCAAGGTTGCTTTTGGCAGCTAGCATCACGGAAAACTTCACGGAGCCCTGTAAACCCCATCCTTTGGCTGCTGAGTGGCTTGGGCATTTGGGGAGACGGCCGACCCATGTGGGGCTCTGGTAGGGAATGAGGCAGTCCTGGGGGTGCGCGGTGGCCCGGCTGGCCCCCACCTGGAGGCGTGCCTGGCATGCCGGCCCCTCCTGCCCCTCCTCTGCCACTTCGCCACCCCCCCGAATCCGCCTGCGCTCCCCCCAACCCACACACCCACTCGCCGCCTGGAAATGTACTAAATGTGGTCTGAGGGTTCTCTGAGCCAGGAGCCTCCCTGTGGTAGGGGACTTTGCTCCCAGCCTCTAAGGAGGGGACACTGGATCCAGAAAAAAGGTGCCAGGGCCTCCTGCCTAGTCCCACCAAAAAGGGTGAAATGAGAGTGAGTGCCCTCTGAACCTCGACTTCTGCCTGCGAGCCAGGGGGCCCTGGGGTGCCTCCACTGGCAAGGCTCAGCAGCTCCAGGAAAGAGCCCCTTCCTCCACTCAGGGGATCGAGGGCTCCCCACACAGGGGATTTTGAGCTAGGTCCCCTGGAGACTCCTCCCATTTGTGAAACTCCCTGTACTTTGACTGGGTTGAAGCCTATTTCCAGCTAGAGGAATGTGCCCTAACCCCAGTATGGGAACACCAGCAAGGTCCAACCCCCGCCCCCCCCAGTCAATCGCTTTACACCATGGAAGTGCTGGGGGACAATGGCTGTGGGGAAGCCAGGCTACACTTAATGTCTAATCACCGAATCCTGGAGAAGGAGGAGCCCTCCCTCGGCCCAGCCAAGCCAGCCGCCCCCGTGTCCTGAGGGCTCAGAACCAGAGTATGCCCACGACATATACACAAAGTGCCAGGAGTCCGCAAAGTCATCTATTAAATCCTAATCTCAAAGCTCCGTGATGGAGGCTGAACTTGATCCTGATTTTTGGACAACACCGGAGCAGAGTGAATGATCCTGTCTGTACGCGCTCCGTGCCCCCCGCCCCTGCCCGGCGGCACCATTCAGCATCTTCCACTTTCTCCACCCAGCCTGGCCCAAGCGTGTCTAGGACCCGTTCCTCTCGCCCCTGCTTCCCCACCTGGGCACCTGTGCACACTCACCACAAAACAAAAGCACCCCAACCCCTCAAGTTTCAATCCGGATCCTACCACTTGTCTCATGATTTGAACAAGAGCCTGCGTCTGTCTGTTTCTGAGTTCCTGGGGTAAGGGGGGGCAAAGAGCATGACTCTCGGCTTCTCTTGTATTGGTGTTTGACCTCAAGGAATATGCAGTTGGCTTGGACTCTGCTTTGAGGGCAGCTCTTTACAGAGAACTGCCCATTCATGGCTGCCTGCTTGTTCCCAAAGGTATAGAAACCACTTCTCTCAGCTTTAGAAGCGTACCCATCATTGAAAGGAAAGGCTCTGGGAAAATAACAGTGTGATTGTCAAAATAATAATGAACATAGACAGGTTGAAAGTTGAGTGAATCTCCCAGAATACAGAGCAAAAAGGTAAAGGGACAGAAAATATGAGAAAGAATAAGGGGCAGGTGGAATGAACTCAAATGGGCCGACAGGAAATCTAGAAAGATGAAACTGAGACAGGAAGTGAGGGCATTTTCAAGGGAATAATAAAAGCATATTCTTAAAGCCGAAGCCGCTTCGGTTTGAAGGAGCCCCCAGGATAGTGAACACAATGAATAAAGAAGAGCCTTCTACCCAGACCCATCATCACGACATTTCAGAATATTCAAGCAAAGTGCATACAATGAAGTTCTTACCAAGTTTTGGAGAGGAAAACAAATGCTCACCTACACTGCAGTGGGGATCAGACAGCACCCTAACCTCTCACCAGCGACGAGCAGAAGCAGGCTGACAATGAAGGGGTGCCTTAATAGTTTAGAAGGAAAAGTACTTTGACCCTAGAATTCTACAACAGAGAGCACATTTGAAAACCAGAGACCTTTCAGACACGGAAGTTGACATTCCAGGTGCCTTTTACTGAGGTTGTTACTTCAGTACGTGTCCCCGTAGAACAAGGCTAAAGAAATAACCTTGCTTACCCGGTAGCTCAATGAAGGTAAATCTCAGAATGATAATTGTGGACTGGGAACTGGGGGATGGGGTCCAAGTGGGAGGAGAGAGTTCCAATAAGAATGAGATGGGTTCTAGTGATATGGAAGAAACAGGAAGATATTTTAGTGGCATACTGAAGAAATAATCTCTCTTGCACAAGGGAAAAAAAAAGAAAGGCAATCAGAAACTCGAGGTAAAAATAAGAACTTCATGTGAAAATCATGATCCTAATTATAAGCTAAAACGTGGCATTACTTTGAACAGCTGATGGAGTTGAATAAAGAATCCAATGGGTTCTGGTATTAGAAAGCCCCCTTTCATGGGTCTATAAAGAGGAACTACAGTCCTAGCCTTATACTTGGAAACGATGTAAACATTTATAGTATCATGATACTACAATGTCTTCCACTGGTTTTTAACGTGAATCCAACTTATAGACAGAACCTAGAAGGCTTTTACAGCAAAGAATTAATGAGGCTTGTGTCGTTAAATCAGGAAATAAAGGGAGAGTCACAGAGTTAGGGAGGCAATCATCAGATGACCAAAGCAAAAGAAGTCAAAAGATACCACCTCCCAACTGAATGAGTATGAACGCCTACTGTTAAAGTACACAAGAGATGATCTAACTAATCGAACAACAGGTAATCTAGCTAGGGATAATTCTAACTAGATAACTAGTTGGAAAGGCTAGTGTCAAGAAGGCAAGAGATAACTAGTGTTGGTAAGGGCATGAAGAAATTGGAACCCTCGTGCCCTCTTGGTGGCAAAGTAGACAGGTGCAGCCACTTTGGAAACCAGCATGGAGGATCATCAAGAAATTAGAACAGAACTACCGTAGGATCCAATGGTGCTACTTCTGGGTATTTAAGCAAAGATAAATGAAAACACCAACTCAAAACGATTTCTGCACCCCATGTTCAATGCAGCATTATTCACAACAGCCAAGATATGGAAATAACCTAGGTGTCCACTGAGAGGGGAATGGATAAAGAAGTGGTATATATACACAATGGAATATTATTCACCCATAAAAAGAAATGAAATCTCACCATTTACAGCATGAATAAACTTTGAAGGCATTATGTTAGGTGAGATAAGGCAGAGAATGACAAATACCACATGATTTCACTTAGACGCAGAAGAAAGCAAAAAGAGATGATGAACGGGCAGAACAAAACCCACAGACACAGGGAAGACAGATACCGAGACTGGTGGTTGCCAGGAGCAGGCGATGAGGGAGTGGATGAAATGGGCAAAGACAGTCAAAAGGTATAAACTCTCAGCCATAAGATAAATAAATCCCAAGGATGCAATTGGACAGCAGTGGGACCGCAGTTAATAATCCTGTGTTGTGGGGCCCCTGGGTGGCTGTCGTGAAGCATCTGCCTTTGGCTCAGGGCGTGATCCCGGGGTCCTGGGATCGAGCCCCACATCAGGCTTCTCCGCTGGGAGCCTGCTTCTTCCTCTCCCACTCCCCCTGCTTGTGTTCCCTCGCTCGCTGCCTCTCTCTGTCAAATAAATAAATAAAAGCTTAAAAAAATAATAATCCTGTGTTGTATATTTGAAAGTTGCTGGGATGCTACATCTGAAAAGTTCTCATCACCAGAGACAAAAATAATAACGATGTGAGGCGACAGATGTTAACCAGACTTCTCCTGGTGATCGTTTAGCAATTCGTATAAATATCAAATCACTATGCTCTATACCCGAAACTAATATAATGTCATATGTTAATTATACCCCAATTAAAAAAAAAGAAAAAGAGAAATAAGGGGTAATCACAGAGGTAGGAAGGTAATCCTCAGAAGAATGAATCAAAACAAGTAAAGAGTGGTCCCTCTGCCGAGCAGAGTGGCATGTCGGACGAGGCTGGGCAGGGGTGGGAGATGCTGTTTCTTTCCCCTCCTAGCCCTGTCTGTGTGGTTGGTTAAATTAATAACTTATTTTACTACGTAATAAGTGTCACATTTGTATAAAAATTTGTGAAAGGAGAAAAGTGTTATTGGAGGATGGATGAAGGCCAGGGGCCCTGGGCCAGTCAGGTGATGTGGACGAACTGCTGAGCGCCGACCTTGGGATGCGATGGGGGGACGGGGAGAAGGGCAGGAGTCCCCAGACCCTCATGATGGATTGAACGCGGGCGGGGAGAGGACCCAGGTCTCCCACTTGGGCACCTGGTGCGCTGTCCATCACGATGGTGATGGCAGAGGACAACAGTTTTTAGGGGAATTGGGACGCATTCCCTGGGGCCATGACTCGTCTAGCTGGAGACCCGCTCCAGCTGCCCTTTGCGTGCTATGGTCCCGCCGGCAGAGCCCGCGGAAGGGCTGGTGCACAGCTGTGCCGACTTCTCATGCTGCCTGCACCCAGAGATTCACCCCTCTCTTCCTTGGTCTCAAAAAAACTACAAATTGATCTATACTTGTAAAAAAATAAAAATACGGGTTTGTAGGGAAGAAACAGCGAAATCGCCTCGTTTCCTATCCCAAAGGAGCTGCCCCAAGGGCTTTATTATTAATCACCAGGCCCAGCCATCACTAAACAGAGAGGAAAAAAACAGCGTATGTTGCCTCATGAAGCCAGCCAGTGAACACACTCAGGGGTTGATGCCTTTTTTTCAAGTCTAAGGAATCATAAAAAAAACCACAGAAATATAAAATAATGATGGAGGAAGAGTGGGGGGAATCAGTGCTTCTTGCCATTCAGATCTTACTACCTACACGCTGAGGCAGTTTTCTGGAACACAAAGTTAGGGTTTCAAAGGAAAGCCAGCTGCCCACACACGCTGTCCACAATTCGGCACCGCTCTGCATTTACACAGCGCATGCCTCGAAGCTGCGAGCACTAAACGTACATTTCCCCATTCACCCTGTCAAGAGCGCCGCCGGGGATGGGCCCTGAGCTGCAAGGAGGATCTCCACTTTGCGGACAGGCCTAGGGGGTCCGGGACGAGGCATGGAGAGGGACAGCGAGTTGCCCGAGGTCACGCAGGGTGTTAGCTGGAGGGTCAGATTAAAAAACCTAGGACGCTGTGTTTTCCGGTGCTTTACAAGGCTTCGGGTAATGCACAAGTACTCCTCCATATTCAGAGTCCGTCTCTGCAAAGATCCTCAGGAAACCAGCAGCGGGGCTCTGTCTGCGGAGGAGTGGGGGCCGGGAGCTAAGGACAAGAGGGGGGACCTACTCTGATGCTGTACCTGCACATTTTGCATTTTTCATTCACGCAACTGTATTTCCAATCACCAATTTTTTTTAATGATTTTTTATTATATTATGTTAGTCACCATACAGTACATCCCCGGCTTCCGATGTAAAGCTCGATGATTCATTAGTTGCGTATGGCACCCAGTGCACCATGCAATACGTGCCCTCCTTACTACCCATTACCAGTCTATCCCAGTCCCCCAAACCCCTCCCCTCTGAGGCCCTCAGTTTGTTTCTCAGAGTCCATAGACTCTCATGTTTCATTCC
>NC_048233.1:88216712-88239216 GCF_002007445.2 Ailuropoda melanoleuca
GGACAGACCTGGGGCTTTGAGCGGACCCAAAGAGGGAAGGGGCACAGACTCTGTCTGTCATTCTGATGTGGACAAGGACACACATATTCGAAGACTGGAAATTGGCTGACCTGGTCACTTACTCACCCACCATAGCTCACTCCAGGCTCACAGGTGTGGTCAGAAGTCCACGAGTCCTCCAGAGGGTCCCAGCAAGAATCCTCAGGGCCCCCATATCTGCCTCCACCCTCCATCCTGCACTGTCACCCTCTGCCTTCCATTTGCATTGAAATGACTGGCCAGCTACACCCCTCACAGTCCGTGTGCAGAAGACATTCCCCTTCTCCTGGGCTGTGCCTCCCTTGTCCTTTGGGGTCAGCCCTTTCCAAGCCCAGCCATGTGGTCAAGTTCAAGTGTTTGACCCCTCTGCACCCCCATTGCCTGGCCCTGGACTCCAGTGTTTGGCAAGGGAGCCTGGCCAGCTGTTCCTTTAACCACAGCAGGTGCCTGGCACAGGGGAGGGGCATGTCACCCCAGCTGGGACAATGGAGTCCTCCTCTTGCTGCTGCTATTTCTACTTTTGAGGCCACTGTGGGGGACACGCTGCCTGGGAATGAGTCACACTGAGGACAGTAGAGCAGCTGGCAGGGAGGAAGTGACCGACTGCCCTGGTGACACGGTCCAGAGCCTTGCACACAGCCCACAGCTCTGCCTGACTGTTCACTTACACACACCAAATACACGTCCTTTTCGGTTTAAGACAACGTCGCTCACCAGTGTTCACAGCCAAGAAAGTTCAGCAGGAGGCAGTAATGCATTTCATTTGCAGCGCTGCACCCAAGAGCCGGGAAACAGACACCCGAGGTGTGGTGCGTGTGGCGACTTCGTGTGCCTACCTCCCCTCCCCGGGCAGAGGACCACTCCCTCCTCCATGTGCGGGTCCTGGACGAGCTACCTCTCAAGGGGCCTGGCACCCCGGTCACCACAAGCACAGCTGTGCCCCTGGCTGGCCTAGGCATCGTGCTGGACTCTCCTGGATCCCATTGTTAGTCCTGAGGGACCCATGGCCTGGACCCGCTCGCTTTTTCTGAGATGTTCTGAGGGCTGGATGCTGAGGAAGGGGGCCTTGGCTTGGCTGGATATTCTTGAAATTAGTTTGGGTCAATGAACTTTGAGAAGGGACCTATGTCACATCTCAGATGGACAGAGCACAGGGTTCCCAATGCGAGACCGCCCCTACCCCCAGCACTGATTTTTGCCCTGTGGCACGGTGACCAAAACATCTGAGACAGTGAGTGCTCCCTCAGCCTGGGTCCCCCAGTGAGCCCCCTGGTAACCACGACAGACATGTGGCATGAGAAATAAAGCCCTGTGGTTTTAGGGCATTAAGAGCAGGGACCTGTTTGTTACTGCAGCTTTCCCTCGGCTGACGGACGCAGGCCATGCCTGGGCTTCTCTCCCTCGGGACCCTGTACATTCCCTGCTTTCCTCAAGCCCGGCAGAGCTGACTTTCTGCCACCAGCAACCAAGAGTCCAGGCGACTAGACACGATCAAAGCAGGGACAGAGCTTAACCCCTGGTCTGGGAGAAGGTGGAAAACTGCCCAACAGACGGCCGGAACGTGCGCATCCCAGGAAACACGGCCGGAGGCCCGCACAGCAGCACGCGCCCTGTGCATCTCCGCGGAGGATGCCTCTCTGCTTGCGATCAAGGAAGCAGATAAACTAACCAAGCCAGGGAGGGAATGATTTACTTGTCTGTTTCCCTAACCCTGCAGTCGCTTCTTAAAGCCAAGAACCAAGTCGTTCATGACCAGGCCTCCCTCCTTGGCCAGGGCTCCATGCAGCAGAGACTCGGCCATGTCTGTGGTCCCAGGTGGCAGTCCCTCCACCCCCGAGTGAATGTCGGCTCCTGCCTGGACTGGTGCAGTAGCCTCTGGTCTCCCCGCTTCCATGCTCGCCCTTCCCCTCTCCGATCTATGCTCCATAGAGCAGAGGGAGCTTTAAGAAATGAAAAATCAGGGGTAAGCCACTGTGCTGCTTGCTGTTTTCCAACAACTTTCCATGGAATGAGAAGCCCATCCAAGTGCCCTTGGATGACCCAGGCCTGACACAGTGTGGCCTCCACTCCCACGGCTCTCCCTCCTGACACATTAGGTGCCTCATTGTTTCTTGTAAATGACGAGCTCATCTGTACCTCAGGACCTTTGCACTTGCCGGACTCTCTGGGATACGCCCTCCCCAGCTCAAATCCCACTGCCCCGTTGGAGCCCTGGCTCCTCCAGCACAGCCTGGCGCACGGAAGGTGCTCAGGGACTACGCACTCAGCCCACGAGGGGATAAAAACCCCACGCCCTTAGACCCTTTGCTCCTATTCACTGTTGGCAGTTTCATGTCCTCGGGTTGGACTGTGACGGGTCGAGGCTGGACTGCAGCGTGCTGGCCCTTCCTCCTCCTAGGGACAGCTGGGGCGGAGGCAGCCCGCCCTGCACACTGAGACATGGAAGTCTTAGTCCCGGCCCTGACGGTGACAACGTGGGCCCTCCTCGCTCTGCCTCTCCGGGCCTCGGCTTCTCAGCTACAAAGCCGAACGCTGGATGGAGTGACCGCTGAGTGACTGACTTCTCAGCATGATACCTCCCCTCCGCCAACCATGCGGCGGGGGGCTAACCCGTTCCGAGGAGAGGGCCACGCACCCGGGAGCCCCACGCAGGCAGGGTTTAGGCGGACGCACCCCGGGAGCGTCTTTCTGAGGGTGGCCTAGAAAAATCTACACTGAAAGAAAAAAGTCTAGAAATCGCATTCCATATACCTCTTGCGACTCGTGAAAGGGAGTGACAGATTGTATGACAAGCCTCAGATTGTCCGCATTTAAAATAGTCCTTTACGCAGAGCTGCTGGGGAGAGGATCCCGTATAGCTCGGCAAGGAAGCCAGGAGGGGGCATCTGGGGAGAGTCTAACGGCCTCGGACCCTCGAGGGTGACCGGTTCTGGAAACAGAAATCAGGAAATCAATTCTCAAAAAAATTTACGGAGATTCTGAGGGGCCAACAGGCAGTTCAGGGGCCAGTGTGGTGGGCCGGAGGACTCCCGGGTGGGCAAGCAGGCTGGGTGGGGCTCCTCCTGCCCAGCCAGGTCTGTGGGGTGGCGCCCTCGCTCACAGGTGCCCGTGCAGGGGAGAGGCATGTGAGGAAGGGCAGAGAGCCCTGCATTTAACGCGGTAAGCCCAGCCCCTTGCCGGCTGCATGGCCAGGCTGGAAAGCACTTCTCTGGGCCTCAGTTTCCTCATCTGTGATAGGGGCTGGCAGCAGGGTGCGACAGCCCTGTGGGGACACATGTACTCGTTAATGGACCCTGGGCAGGCTGCCGGGACTCTGGTTACATTGTGCTCCAGGAGTCCACCTTGGGCTTTCCTGTCCGGCCCCAGGATGGAGGAAGACCCAACCGTATCCATATGTGGGACCTCAGGAGCTGCCCATCAGGTCCTCTCCGGGGAAGGTAGAACAGACGTGGGGCGGTCTCCATGGCCCGTCAGAAGTGAGCACAAAGACCGTCACCATGGGGAACGGAGGGGGGCCGTGGCAGGGCACGTGCGACCCTGCAGAGAGCTGGCTGAGCTGTCCTGGCTCCCAGCAAGGCCCATGCTGCCTCCAGACCCTGCTTCCGGGCCCAGGGGAGGCTGGGCCATGCCTTCCACCCTCGGGGTCCAAGAAAGGCCCTGCCTCCTTACAATCGAGTTTGTTTTTTCAGGTAACCCAACTCACGCAGGTTTTAGGGGTCTTGCACACAAAAGAACACGGTTTTCTGGTTATTCTGTCGCTCTGCATGGAAACTGTAGTTACCCGAGTGGACCGTGACAGTGTCCCCGGATTTCACCCACCACGATGGTGTCGCCGGAAGGGGCGGTCCTGGACACTGCTGGGCTCGGGGACACCCCTGCCTCCAGTTCTGGTTACCGGCATTTACGGTGACGATCACCCCTCCACGGCCCCAAATACCAGCAGGGGCGGCGTATCCCTCCACGGCCACATCCCTCGATCACCTGCAGTCACAGAGCAGTTAAAATGACCAAACGAGGGACCCTGGACCCACAAGGGATTCCGTCTCCCCTGTCCGTGAGAAAGAGCCTGGGATTGGCCGTGGGCTGGAGACTAACCACAAGGACAAGAAACACTTCTGGGCCGCGCTGCCCCAGTTCACCCATCACGATGCGGGGATCACGCGGGATAACACACCGAGCGCAGAAGCCCGCCGAGCCCGCCTGGCCGTTGACCCCTAGCACTGTGAGCTCGTCAACAGGTGGCGTCGAGAGCCGCTAAGCCCGCAGCCACTTACGTCAGCACAGAAAATGGACAGAGCTGGGGTTTTACATTCAGACTTCCGTTGTCTGCTTCTCTGAAGATTTAGCTTCAATACCACCAAAAGGAGAGAGAGAGAGAGACAGAAACAGACAGACAAAAAGAAGTGACCATGAAGCCATGACGCTCCCCGCGTCCCTCCTTCCTCCTTCCCCTGGAATCCGGGTCCTCCCTTGCCCCCCTTCTTGGCCCCTCACCAAAAGAGGCGAACACGGCAGCAGGGGACACCGGAGCACGGGGGAGCCCCTAGCCCAGCCGTTGTCACAGTTCTGGGTGCTGGGTTCTGGCATCTGAGTCAGACGCGTGCACCTCCTGCATGGTGCGCGCTGCAGGACTCCATCCGCCCGGCGGTGCAAGGTGGCCGGGCCGTCCCACTCCAAGCCCCTGGCGCTGTGCAGCCACAGGCCTCCCTCCCACAGGCGCCTGTGATCTCCAGCGGGTTTTAAATCAGACACCACTCAGGCTACACCCCAGGCTGGCGAGCCAAATGCAGAATCGGAACCACAAGGAGGAAAGAGATTACCGATGGGGATGAAGACAGAAATAACTTTTCTTTTTTAAAACCAAAGATGCCGACGGGCTCCTTGCAAAGCAGAGAAGCAGGCAGACAGGAATGCAGGGAGATGCCAGACGTGGGCACAAAGGCAGGTGTCCTGGGCACTGGCATGTGGGGTCGGGTCGGCAAGGCGGGGGCCGGCAGGGGTCGCCTCCCAACCTGGCCTGACCCCAGCTGGCGTGTGAGGGACTGGCTGGGCAGCGGGCGGGGCGGGAGGCGGCACAACCCGCTCCGAGGCCCCTCCACTCCCGGGCTCAGCTCCACCGCAGCCCAGGCCCGCGGGGCTCTGCTGACGGGCCAATTCCGCTGCTGTCACTGCCGCCGCCACCAGGGGTGGAGGTCAGGCCGCACCTGTGAGACCCTCACGAGGGGCACAGAACTGTGACATGGAAATACGCTAATCCCACCCAGATCACAGTTCAGATGTTTATTCAAGACATCGGCCCCAGCACATCAATGCAGCACCTCGTGGTCCACGCTGTTGGCCCAGCAGGGGAGGGCGCAGAAAGTAAGGACACTGCTCTTAAAGTGGACCACGGGCCACGCCAGCCTCAGGCGGAGAGTGTGTCCCTTTCCTGTGGCTGTTGTAATGAACTGCCACCAACCTAGTGGCCTACCACGACAGACACGTTTCTCGTAGAGGTCTGGAGGTGGGAGGTACAGCAGGGATCTGACCGGGCTAGGGTACACGTGTGGGCAGGGCTGTGTTCCCTGCGGGCAGCTCCAGGCAGAGTCCATCCCTTTGCCTCTTCCGGCTTCTAGAGATGCCCGCACTCCTTGGCTTGGGGTCCCGTCCTCCATCTGCAAAGCCAGCAGCACTGGGCCGAGTCCTCAAATGCCACCGCTCTTGTTTGAACTGTGAGCCTCCCTCCCCCACTTACAGACGGCTGGGATTACACGGGGCCCTCCTGGAATCATCTGCCTATTTTAAAGTCAGCAACGAAGCAATCTTCACTCCGTCTGTGACCTCACTTCCCCTCTGCCAGGCATGGGAACATAGCCCCAGGCTCTAGGGATTAGGACGTGGTGTCTTTGGGGGCCACGACTCTGCCCCCCAACAAAGAGACCATACCTACATAGGGCACAGTCGGGCCAGACGCGCTCATATTTATATCCACACTCGTTAAGGAACTCAGAATCTTGCTTCCAGGTCAGAAAACCCGAGTGAACGAGAAGTGGTTTGCCAGAAAATGTACTTCCCTGTTTGCAGGGGGAAGACAGTCCGTTCAAGTTCTGACTCTGACTACGAGAGCCAAGGTGACGGCTCAGCTCCTCGGACACCCCACCTGCTCTGTGCAAGCTGGGGAAATGGTGTTTGTCTCAGACGTGAGGTGGTTCGCTCCATGCTGGGCAGCCCCCTGCACGACTCCTCCTTCAGCTAACAGAACTGGGCTCTGCACAGTGGCAGCCCTTCCCCCCCACCCCCCAACACTTGGTTTCCAGTAGCTGAAGCCACTTACGCAGTGGGTTATGGTCAACAAGCAACTGAGTCATTGGCTTCTATTTATTCCCAGCATCCCAAGCACTGCTCCGTCCGTCCCCAGCGCATGCACACACGTGTGTGGCGTGTGTCATCTGCTTTGTCTCCCCTCCTGTCCAGGACGGGGCACGCCAGCCCAGCATGCACACAGCTGGGCAAGGACCCCGTGGCAAGGTTTTCTACAATAACCATGTGCCTTGAGTTCCCTTAAACTGGGCACGGGGAGTGCCAGTCCCCGCCCACCCTCAAGGGCACACGTCATGGGCCCCAAACACACAGGCACCATGCGGTCACCGAATCTATGAACCCCAAAAGCCAGACGTGCGCTAATTTTCCTCCCACGTGTGCGAGCTGGACCCCCAGCACCGCTGTGTCTTCTAAGCCATCCCCGCGGACAGCCGGTCACACTGTAAGCTCACAGAGGACAGCTTGGGAATGATGCGGTGCTTGTGTTACTGGGTAGCAGAAAGCTGCTTCTGTAATTATAACTTTACGAAGCACTCTTTTTGCCCCACGGGGCCCCTTGAGGCCACGTGCTTGTGCGCCCACGCACCGAGGCCCACCGGCCCCAGCTTCACCCACTAATCCACAGGAGAGGTGAGTTCCCGCGCCAGGTAGCCAAGGGCGCCCAGGTGCGAGGGCTGTGGATCAGGGGGGAGGCTCAGCAAACGGTCAGAATGCAGGATGACCCGACGGAGGGAGAGGCCACCCCCCGAGGCAGGGCTCGAGGAAGGGGACGGGAGGGAGGTGACCCCAGGTGTGGGGCACGTCACGCTGCCATTACTCTCCCCCTCCATTGATAGCCGTCACCTGTCATCCCACCGTCGGGGATGTTTACTTGGCCCTTCCCATGCACCAAATGCTATTCCAAGTGCAAAACACTTGAGCTCCTTTTCGTGGTCCCGGCTGGCCCACCCTCCACTGCACAGGTGAGGAAGTGAGAGACATCGAGGAGGAGCAGGCCGGGGCCTCCAGCCCAGGTGACCCAGCTCCGGAGCTGGGGGTCCTGCCCCACCCTGCCCCACACACCTGGCATGGAGCGCTCCCTCTGGCCTGTGCCAAGCACCTTCCTCCTCTGACAGACACCCAGTGCCGACTCACTCAGCAGCACCTGCACGGGGGCCTGGGAGGCCCAGAGCACCAACTTCCCAGCCTCCTTCCAGGACCGGCCTTCCCTTCCCGAACCAGCCTTCCCCAGGGCACGTCCCCCTTTCCCTTCTGGACTGTGGAATGTCACATCCACACTGCCATCTGGGGATGGTGAAGACGTGGGGCAGGATAGACGGGTCTGTGTGGTTAGGCAACGGGCTCCAGGGTTTGTCTCTGGTCTGACCCAGCACTGTCCCAACTGCAAAGCTACGTCTTCTGTTTGGTCACCAACAGACCCCCAAGGCAGGACACAGAGGAGGAAACCAAGGCCGGGAAGGGTGAATGGCATCCCCCAGGGCACAGCTCCCGAGTGAGGAACCAGTTTTGGGCGTTCCCTTAGTGCCTCTGCCACAACCACACAGCACCAGCGCCACGAAGCAAGTCTGTTCCGCTCGGGGGAGTCAGGTGCGACCAGACGCTTTCCAAGGTCACCCAGCCCGCCGGCGGCACAGCGGGTCCAAACCCTGGCTCCATGACTCGAGGTCAGGGCAGTGCACTTGGCCACCCCACCCCGTAGTGGTTGTTAAAGGACCAATNCCCACCCCGTAGTGATTGTTAAAGGACCAATCTCAGGCACGAAGAGCTCCCTGTGGACGGTGCCTTTTACAACGCGAGAGCTGAGAATCGTCGGGGGTGGAGGAATCCTGGAATCACAAGCTTTCCGGCTAAGGACCTCCAATTGAGAAGGGGCGGGGGCTTGCCCAAGGTCACACCATAGGGACCCTCCTCCCAGCCCTCTGCTCCCCTGCATTTGTGAGCTTGGGAGATGCCTCCCGTCCCCCACCCCCCGGTGCTCATGGTGGGGGGTCTGCAGTCCTGTGTCACCCACCTGTCCCCATCTTGCAGCTCCTGGGCCTGACCCCGCTGGATGGGAAGCTAAGCCCGGTTCCTGGCACTGTCGACCGATCCCTACCTTCCCAAATTGGCTGTCAACGAGCTGGTTCTACTCTGTAGTAATTAGAATGTGTGTGTGTGTTTTTTTTTTTTTAAATCGGCTCAGGCGGCTAAGTGGAAGTGTTTATACCAATACAGTGAGCCGGGGTGGCTTTTTCAGTGGAAATTACAGTCAGTGAAGAACCGGGTGCCCGTGTGGCGTGCTGTCGCCGAGCTCGGCTGGAGTGTCCATGCCAAGGACGTCCCGTTTCCCTCCCTTTCCATTCGGACAAGCCCTCACTGGCCTTGTGGCTGGGGGTGGCTGGGGGAGGCTGCTGCGCTCTGGCCCCAGGGGTGCAGGGACCATGATGGAGGGGCAGGGTGCTCAAACGCAGGCAAGGATCTCAGAAAGACTTTCTGGCCCTGCATCCACCAGCAGGGCCCAAAGGGAGCAGAGGCCTGGTCTCTCTGTTGCGCCAGGATATCTGGATGGACGCTAGGCACGGTCCTTCGCTTCCCTCGCACGCTGCTCCCACCCAGGACCCGACCCCACAGAATGCCTGGTCTCAGGCCCCACAGCCTGACTGGCCCCTCTCCCCAGCCCAGCACAGCCGCTGGCACCAAGCCCCCAGGAGTCAGAGCCACCCCTTGTGGAAGGGTGACCCGGAGCAGGTTAGGACACCCCTCCCCCGAGGCAGGGCCGCCCCCGCCCCCACCCCCACAGGGCCCAGGAAGGTGAGGTACAAGGGACAAGGGCACCGCAAGCTTGAGCAGCAGAGCTGGATTTAAACCCAGAAACGGACTGGGGGCGGGAGGATTCTTTTTAGTTCTTTACAGTATTTTTAGGGATGCTGGCAGCTGAGGGTTAGGAACTAGGACACGGAGAAGAAAGACCTGTGGAGCCCAAGGAAACCGCCCTGTTGTGCGGGAGGGCAGCTGGGGCCCTCCAAGCTTGGCGCCGGGCCGCCCAGCGGGCAAGACCACAGTCCCAGGTCACAGGAATCCGAGGATTCACCCCTGGAAGGGTGGATGGGGACAGCAACCCCGCTGGCGCTAACAGATCACACGGAGACCCCCCCCCCAGCAATGACCTTAGACCCACTCCCTGCAACCCGCCAACCTGCTGAGAGGTCAGGCGCCCCTCCAGAGAGGCTACAGGTCCCTGACAGACACCAGGGTAGGGAGGGGGTCCCTGGAGTCTCGACAGGTCATGGCTCAGTTTCTCTTGGCGCATGTGAAAGCGCCGTCCGGGAGGGGGCTCCCTCAAGGAGCAGCGTCCTCTCCGACCAGGCGGTCGAGCCCCCAGCCGGACTCCCGCGAGCTGGCGGTCCCCTCTCTGCTCTGCTTCCCCGAGCACCGGGGAGCAGCGGGCAACAGCCCCTGCAGAAGTTGAAAGAAGGAATGCAGTCTGAAAATACATATGGTGTCTCGTCCCCCGTGTCACAAAGCTGAAGGAGCACACGGTCCACTTGATCTAAAAGCAAACCCCGCACTCAAACCCAAACGAGCCCTGCTTCTGAAGGAGGCACACTGCCGTGTACCGGTCCGGGGCACGTCCCCTACCGTCCGCCAGGTGAGGGAAGGCGCAGGACTCCTGGACCATCCAGGCATTTAGATCGAACCGACTCACAATGCAGGTACCCTCCCTTGGAGTTCACAACACAGCTTCCCGTGGAAGAGACGCCCGAATTGGTCTGAAAAACCCACTGGCCTCTCCACGGGGCTCTTGGGAACACGGCAAAGCCACGGGGGCTCTTAGAGCGACCGCGACGCCCGAGCCCTCTGCCATGATCTGACGGCTACTTTGATTCTCCCTTCTGCACCGGGAGCAGGAGAGAGCCGTTCCGGAAACAATAGCTTTCCGCAGGGGAGTACAACCACCAGAGACAGTGATTTCGACAACACGCCGAGTGCACAGCGGCCAGCCTACACAGCCAGCCGCCCCGTCTGGGCAAGTGCCCGCAGCACTGCCGGGACCGAGATTCTGGCAGAGAACAAAGACGCGGCACGCCACCCCACAGCGGGCTCGGGAGGCGGCACCGTACCTCCGAAATGAACTTTCTTCTTGAACCGTGAATTCTCAGCCATCATCTGCAGCCTGGGTGTGACCATCTCACTCAGGCGGGTCCCGCTGCCGCGCTGGGTCCACGCGGGGACCGCGTCCCCAAGGCCGGCCTCATCTACTATTGTCTGTTAATCCAAGGAGGGGGAAAAAAAAGTTGCGGCCCTCCAGGGTCGAAATTGCAGAAGAAAAAGGAAAAATGACTCAGAAGGAGAAGAAAGATGGCTCCGGAGCATTTAATCCACAGGGAGGCTCACAAAATTGACTTTTTGAGACCACACATTGGATCGGAGGAAAATTCAGTTCTTTGACACAAGTTGTAAGCTCCAGATTGGAGCCTGCATCCTTCCACTTCCCACTGTACCAGGGATGGTTCTTTTTCCTAGTGCCGGTTTCCATGGCAATGCATCAGTCACTAGTCTAAATACGTACGGGTGAAGGACGCCAGGAAAGCCAGCGCAATTATGCATGCCATTAGCGGGTAGAGGAAAATGGTTCAACCCGGCTATTAGCACGGGGCCGAGGTAACACTTAGCGGCTTTGTCATCCTCATCCCGGGTAATTGCTTTCTCATTTATAACACTCGGTGTGTCCTCTGTCTTGGCACTTCCAGAGCCCTGCGTGCCGTGGGAGACAGCGGGCAGCCAAGTCCATCTTGGCCACACGACCCCACCGAGCCAGTGGCAAAGGGAAGGAAGAGCATCGCAGTAAAGTGGGTCCTGGTTATGCCTCCTGCCGGACTCTGCATCCCCCCGGGGGAGGGGGTGGTTCGGGATCTCAGGAGGCATGGAGGGATTTGGGGAAAAAATCCAGGGACACGCCGTGGATTGGGTTTGAAGGCGGGCGGTGAGCAGCCGTAGCAGGAGGGCAGCCAGGGCTGTGGTCTGGGGCTGGGGGCTGAACCTGCCTCCCTCCCAGCAAGGTCCACTTCCTCCTTCTCCTCCTGCCCCGTGACCTTGCTTAAAAAGGGAGGTGTCATTGGGGAGAACAGAGGCTCTCCCTCCTTTCGGCCATTTGTCCTTGCTTTCTTTTCTTAAATGGCCACCATGGGTTTGCCGTGCAGCCTCAGATGAGACCCCTCACCTTTCTGAGCTGTAGGCTTCCTGTGGCTTAGAAAATGGAAGGGTGGTAATTCTCAATGAATGTTCTCTGTATCCCCAGGGACCGCCAGGAGCCAGATTCCAGCCTTGCTTCTCACTGGCCTTGCTACTCACTGGCCTCCTGACCCAGGACACGTTCCAATTCTATTTGTCAGAAGGAGATAACAATGAACTATCTGTAAAACGGGGTGCTGTCTCCGCTGCTCAGGGGAGAAGTGTGCACACCCTGTGACCTGTACACTTGGTGTGGTGTGGTGGCTCGGCCAACGCCACCCAGAGTCACCCCTGGTTTGTAGTATGACTTACCCTTCACATCCTGTTCACCCAACCTCCCTGGAATAAACGCCCCGTGAGAATCAGAGAGGAGAAATCTGGGCCCAGAGAAGTGAAGCAACTGAGCCAAGGCCACACAGCCGGGTGCGGGTAGACCTGGACCTGGACCCCGGGTCTCTCGACCCAGCTCTGTGCCACCACCCCACACCTCCTGCCTTGGCACTCCCGGGGACAAGGGGTCAGGCTGCCCTGGGCATGGCTGTTAGCTGGTGGTGGGGACGAACACCCAGGCAGGCCGTGCTTGTGAAAGNTGGGGACAAGGGGTGTCAGGCTGCCCTGGGCATGGCTGTTAGCTGGTGGTGGGGACGAACACCCAGGCAGGCCGTGCTTGTGAAAGCTGCAGCCTTCACTCCCAGGACACCCGATGTGCGTCTCTACTTGGGTGTCCTAGCAAATCTTGAACCATGCCCTCATCCCGGCGGCCGGCAGCTCAGTGGGTGGCCACGGGCCCTCAGACCTACGTGGGTTCCTGCCTCCCTGGAGTCCTTCCTTCTGCCCTTGGTCAGATTGATCTCTGGGCAAGTCAGGGGGTCACAAAAACAGCCTGTCCCCGGCACGAGAGAGGCCCAGGGGGCTGCTGCTGCCGCTCAGCGGGAGGGGTTTCAGTGGGAGGCAGAAACGGAGAGACAGAGATGGAGGGTAAAAATAGCGCGGGCGGGTTTTCCACAACAGCACCGGCCCCCTCTCTCCAGCACTCGGCACCGCGCACACGAGCCCCGCGCAGCCCCGCGTCCCACGTCCCTCCACACTTGGCATCTCAAAGGCTCGTGTCCTTGGAGGCACCCTGTCTCCCCGGGACGGTGAGGAGCTCATGGCTACACACGAAAGGGAGTCCCCGCCTCCCTCCATGTCTCTGCAGCCGGCCGCGGGCGAACCCGGAGCGCTGGGTGGAGGGCTTGCCCTTCCTGATCCGTGACCTCTGGCCTGTGTCTCACACGCTGAGACGCGGCTTTGCCATCAGGAACACTGGGTGGGCAAGCGTGTGTCCTCTTGCAAGGACTAACCAAAGCGACAGAATGCTAGACGGCTGGTCCACTGGACAGAGGCACCTGTGACCCACGGACGCTCTCACACACCTGCTGGGTGCACCAATGTGCGTGTAAACTGCAAAGTACCGTACAAATGCCACCATGCGGGGGCTGCCACCCACCCAGCCGGTCCAGCACAAAGGTGGATGTGAAGTCGCACGTGTGCACAGGCATTCTCCTTCCTGTCGCCACCTCCGGAGACAGCAAGGGATTAGCTCCGTGTCATGTGGTCACGGTGCCCCGCGTCTGCATCCCTCCCTGATGCCCACGGGTGCCGGGGCTTGAGGACTGCAGTGAAACTCTGTGCTGCGTGAGGGACTGCATCGTGTCTCCTCCGAGCCCCGATCCATACCCTGAAGCCCTCACCCCCCATGGGACAGTATTTGGAGGCGGGGAAGTTGGGGCAGTCAGGGTTAGATGAGGTCATGCAGGAGGGTGGGGCCCCCGTGCCGGGGTTACTGTTTCTGGAGGAAGCAGAGCATATGGGAGTTCACTCTCCGTAAACCAGGAGGGCAGCCCTCGCTGGACACGAACCCTGGACGCCCGGCCTCCGGCACCACCAGGACGAATGCTGTCTGAGCCCCTGGTCTGTGGTGCTCCGTTACCCCGCCCACGATGACGGAATGGAGAAAGCGCCATCTCCCGGGGGTCGTGGGGCCGACCCAGGGGTGCAGGTGTGGCACCCAGGGCTTTCTGCACTGAGAACGGCCCGCCGCCATGGATGGAACAGCCATGAGGCCCATGTCGCTTCCCAGGAGGGAGGGGACCAAGCGGTGAGGGCCACGCAGCCGTGTCTAGTTACCGGGAAACCAGGCAGGACTGGAGGGTGTGCTCTCGAGGTCTGTGTGCACGCACACCACCGGACACATGCCGTGGGGAGGGACGGAGGACAGGCTGGGATTTGGAATGCTCCTCTTCGGAGGAAAGCATTTCAGACTCGATGCTTTTTCCATCCAGAGTCCATGGGCGCCCCATCCTCACTCTGACGCCCNACCCCATCCTCACTCTGATGCCCTAGGCCCAGGCTTCTGGCCTCGGGGGCAGGGCTGTGCTTGGACTCCACACAGGGTCTCGCCCGCGGCAGCTACTCTCAGCCACGCCCCTGTGCTCCAGGACCCTGGGTTCCTCTCCCCTGGGCAGATGGAGGCAGCACCAGTGACAAAGGTCCCAGGTGGCCAGTCCCGGTCTCGAACTCTGTTTCCCTCAATGACTGTGTGCCCCTCATGGCCACACATGCCCTCCTGCCTCGGGTGCGTCCTCTCCCGTACGTAGCACGGGCGTCCAGAGGGCAGTTCTCAGTGACTGTCATCTGGGTATAATAGATGACCCACAGTTACACGCAGAAGTCACAGACTGACATGTCTCTGGGAGGCTGTGAGCAAGGCAGCAGGCAGAAGACGGTGGGCAGCGGTGAGCTTGGGGCCAAGTGGATCTTGTATGCCGTGCAAACCCCACTTTGCAGGAAGGCTTTGCTCCCTCCGAGTGCAGCTGCAGGTGGAACAGGCACCGCTCTGCGAGTGGCCAGGCCTCCAGCGGCGGCTCCTAGGGCGTCCTGAAAGGCCACGGGGCTGAGCGAGGTTGCCCCGTGCTGGGAAGGCACCGCTCCGGTGCTGAGGGCAGTCGTGCGCCTCCCAAGGTCCCCGTCCAACTCCAGGGTGTGGAAGGCCTTTTTATAACGGCCTGAGCGTGATCCTAAATCCTTGTCATGCCAGGTACAACGCACGTTTGGCGTGGACGAATCCGCACGGAATTCTTCAGCAACGCCAGTGGCTTCAACGTCAGGGAGAATGTCTTCTGTTTGTTTGGAGCTTTGGCTCAACCGCTCACGGGTTCCCGAGACTGCACCCCCAGGGGTGGGGCCGCTCGAGGTGTGGGCATATCCGTGGGCACGGGGACCACCACGGGGATTCTCTGTGCCGAATGTGGATGCACGGACATGATCTTCCCACACTGTCCCGGGCTGCTTCCTCCCCACCCAGACAATCGAGTCGTGTGCCAACCGGGGCACTCGCTGCCCCATCCCCGTCCTTCTGTGCTGTCAGGGGCAAGTGGGAGCACTGCATTCCCCAGCTCCCCACCAGGGGCAGCAGACAGGGTCTCGTGCAGGGAGACGGATCTGTCTGAACTGATCTGTGTGTCTCTGGTGGGGATGCTGCACCCGGCCGTGTCCACAGAAAGCTCCCGCACACCCAAGGAATGCCTCTTTGTTCTTTATGCCGTAACACGAGGCAGCCGTGGCTTCCTGCAGTGACCAATCTCTGGGTGTCACCACCTGCCCTTTCTGTTCCTCCAGCCCATCCAAGACTTTTAAGACCAACTTCCCATATCCCGTCCCGTCTGTTGGAAACACCCACAGATGTGCTTGTTTTCTCTGACTGGGCGTTGACTGACAGACGGCATGATACTAAATTTTTAGATTTCTGTGTATCGTGCATTTTTTTACTGTAAGGATTTCACTTACAGAGCATCAAAGGATCTTTGCACATAACCCTTTCAAAAACGGGTGCATCGTGTCTCTCGGAGCTGAGAAGACAGCGCTGCGGCCAGAGATGGGGCATACAGGGCTGAGAAAGACTGAGCCGTAAGCACCGGTCAAGACCTCCGTCTCCACCTGCAGCATCTCCGGGCTCGTGGGCGTGCAACGTGGAGGGTCACACTAAAGCCTCTCCCTGTGAAGAGCGGGTCTCGGGACACGTGAGAAGCGTCAGCAGGACCCAGTGGGCTCTGGAGGGGTCTGAGCCTCCTGACAAAGACATTTGGAATCGCCAAGGCTTTCTGAAGGAAGCCGAACGGCTAGATGACGATCCCCACGCCCTTCACTTTTCTGCCCTGTCCCTACTTCCCATCCTGTTGTAGGACGTGTTACGAAGTGCCATCAGACCCCATTCTGAGGTAAAAAACGTGCCAATGGTCCCCATGGAGGACAGACCTGCGAGCCCACCTCCCTGGGAAGATTCCCTCCACGTGAGCGTGATGTGGTTCTACCAGCAGAACACGGCAGAGAGGATGGGACATCTGCGGTGACACGGCTGTGCCAGACGCGAGGTTTTAGTGCCTTTCCTGCTGGAGGCTCTCGCTCGCTGGCAGGTGACCATCTTGGGAAATCCCACCTGGGAGCAACTGTGGGAGGCGTCTGCTTGGTGGGGGAGGCCTTCAGCCTCCAGCCAGCGAGACACCCAAGCCCTCCGTCCTGCAAACACAGAGAACCGAGGTCTGCTGACAACCCGACACAGCATCGAAGTGACCCCTGCCCAGCGAAGCTTCCAGCTGAGAATGCAGCCCTGTGGCCACACGCAGTGAAGCCTTGCCGAGGACCCAGCCAACCCATGCCCCACTCCTCCACAGAGAAACCAAGGTCACGCCCCTGTTTGCAGCGATGCTATCCTGCAGCAGGACAGGGCTCCGAGGTCCCCCACGGTTTAGGATTCAGAGCTAGAGCAAGTATCCCCTCTGGCCATAACGGGCTACCAATATCCCAGGGGTTAGATGCGTGCCCCCGGCTCCAGCAGGTGCAGAGATAGAGTGTGGAGAGACAGTGTGAGGCACAAATCTAGGGGAGACACAAAGGACAGGGTCTCCACCTTGAGATTTCCTGAGCCAGCATTCTCCTAGACACTACTGTGAGCACCCCAGGGGATGCAGGACACATGCCTTCTCACGGCTTAACCTCTGGCCCCCCTGATGCGTGAAAGGGGAAAAAAAACCATAAACCCACATCGAACCACAGACTCCCTGTGAAAGTTTTATCCCGGAGTCCCAACGTTCATGCTTATGTTTGACCAGGAAAGAACCAATGGTGGAGGTTTCGCTGTGTGCGCGCCCTGGAAAATGTGTGCATGGGCTCACGTGCACGTGTGTGCGCTAGAGAACATGTGTGCACGTGGGCTCACGTGCACACGTGTGCTAGAGAACACGTGTACCTGGGCTCGTGTGCATGTGTGTGTGCTAGAGAACGTGTGTGCACATGGGCTCAAGTGCACACGTGTGTGCTAGAGAACGTGTGTGTGCTAGAGAACGTGTGTGTGCATGGGTTCACATGCACATGTGTGTGCTAGAGAACACGTGTACCTGGGCTTGTGTGCACGTGTGTGTGCTAGAGAACGTGTGTGTACCTAGGCTCACGTGCACACATGTGTGCTAGAAAAACACATGTATATGGGCTCACATGCACATGTATGTGTGGTAGAGAACGTGTGTGCGCATGACCTCACATGCACATGTGTGTGCTAGAGAACACGTGCACATGGACTCACGTGCACACGTGTGCCAAAAACGTGTGTGTACGCACACCTGTGTGCACGTTTGTGTGCACACTTGTGCAGGAACTACTGCTCAAGGGAACGGCAGTGGCTGAGCACCTCAGAATCTTTTGGGGTCTCTGCAGGGCCATCTTCTCCTTTGATTTCATATCATGTCGTGCTCTAGAAACAGCAGAGGGCCTGCCCCGCGGAGGGTGCAGGGGGCCCAGAATTCACCGAGAGATCCTGGCGACCACACCTGCACGGAGCTGTGTGGGCGCACCTGCGCTCAGGTCGAGTCCGGGCAGCTCCGAGCAGGAATCCGCGCTACCCCTGCACCCAGAGAGCACCGCACACTCGGTGCTCGGGAACGGAGACCTCTCTCAAGACCTACGGAGCTGATGAGGGGGGAACGCCCGTCGGGGGGAGGTGGCTGGTGCGTTTACGCCCCCCGACCCTACGGGGGGGGGGCAGGCATTTGAAGATGAGTTAACAGAGACAAAGAAAAGTCTTCAAGATCGTAAACACCCAACCAAACCCAAATTTCAGACCGAAAGGAAGGAAACCAACACTTGCAGACTGCCTACTATGTGTCAAGAGCTCTCCTAGATTGCAAAAAGTGGAAAAAGAAAAAAAAAAGATTATTATGTATTTGGAAAACGGTGCTTCAAAGCTCCATTCTTTGGGGGAAAATCCCGACACTAAGACCATTATAAGACTGTCATTAGCCTAAATAACAGAGGCAAAAACAAGTCTGGTGCGGAGCGTACTAAAGAGGCTGGTGGGTTTTTTTTTTAACTGCGAGGAATTTTAGTGAGTAAATGTTTTCCTACAATATTCATAAATGCCACTAACACCCTAACCAGCACCGTTTAACTCATTTGCAGCTGGCTGTGTGTCATATTGAAAGTGAATCACTTTGCAGCGTTCGGGGGCTATTACAAGTGGAGTGCGGTGGGAAGAGCTTCCCTGGATGTCAGGGCGGGAACACAGAGACTTGCCAGCGGCAGGGACCCCGACGGTGCCCTCCAGGCTGGCCTCCTCGTCTCAGCCGCCACCCGCTGGCTGGAGCGCTGGCCCGACGGCATCCTTATGGACCGATCTCTCAGACCTGTGGGCCTGACTCGCACAACCTCGCCCTGAAGCAGGTCTCTGTCCCAGGGACATGGCACTGGGTGCAGCCGATCACGGGGGGCCCTCCTTCCACCAGTGCATGGTGGTGACCTCATTCCCAGTCCTCACAGGCCCCCTCGTGCCATCTGCAGACAGCTGACAGCCGAGCGTGATGGACGGACATGAACGTCAGCAAGGGAAGCGCGGGAAGGGCACAGGGTCTCCTCGGCGGCGTCATCTGTGATCTTCGCAAGTGCCCAAGATGGCCTCGTTCTTGTAATGGGCCCCGTCCCGCAGTCGCGAGGCCAACGCCGAGGGCCACACACGCAGGTGTGCGAGGGCACGGGGCCGGTCTCAGCTCCATGCCCAGCCAGCACCTTGGGCCTGCGCTTCTTTCGAGTCACCTGGGGGGTGGGGCGGGGACTTTGAAACCCCTCTGCCACGTCCAGTGATGGTGCGTCTGCTTCTGTGAAACCTCAAGTCTCGCAAAGAGTCCAATGCGAAAGGCAGGTGGGAGCAGAAGCCCCTCCGTCTCGCCTCCGGCTCCCAGTGTGCCAGAGGGGTGCGGGCTCCCACCTCGGCGGGTGGTCGGCTGTGGCGGACATTTGCAACAGCAACTGCAGTCCACTGCCCTCCTGGCATCCGCATCCGTGGCCCCCCTGTACACATGGCCACGTGGATGGAGCTCCACCCACCCACCCCCGCCCGAGAGCCTGGACGGTCCTGGCGATGCTGACCCGCAGTGACGGCATCAACGACACTGTGCCAGTCCGAGTCTGGATCTCAGGAGGCCTTGCTCCGGAACAGTGCACGGCTGCCCTGTCCACGGGCCCCATCGGCCTGCTAGACGACGAGACACGTGCGGCCCAGGCGTCCACTCCGACCTGCAGGTGGTCCGCCACCGCCTCTGGAGACAGCAGATGGAGTCTGGCCGAGGAGGGCAGCGCCTCCCAGTGGAGCCCGGCCAGCCCGCTCCTCTATGCAGCTGTGGGGCAGATGGTTACGGTCCCTGTCACGGAGAGCCGGGGCCGCGTGGCACGGAGAGAACGTCCCGTGAGTTCCGTCAGCTCCGTGACTTTAGGGAGCTCGCTTGACCCCTCGGCAGTGGTTGCACCGTCCGTGAGATGCACAGGACGGGCCTCCCTTTCCCGGGGCCGCTGCAAGAGTCCCACCGGCGACCACGAGCAAACACACTGTGAGCTTCACGGCGCAAGGCAACAGGTGGAAACGTCGGGCTTGGAAGGCGGTCTGGAAAGCGTCTTTTTCCAGGGTCAGCAGAGCTTCCTGGGGGTTGGCTGCGGGAATGCGGAGTCTCCCCGGCTTCTGCATACTTCCTGAGGTTTCTCACGGCTGAGGTGGGGGTTGCACGCTTTGTGATGGAAGAGGCACTGCCGTCCGGCAGCGAGCATCCCGGGAGCTGGGGCCATACAGAAGGTGCCGGAACTCTGGCTGTACAGCCAGGCCCATGGCCACGACACAGTTCTTGCCCTTGGGCAAGACTTCCGTCCTGATGAGCTGCTTTCTTGTTTGCAGAGTGGGTGCTGCACCCCAGCTCTGCACCCCTCGAGGCAGGCAGGAAGTGGAGAGCACATGGAGCAGGTTGCACTTCGGGACACCCTGAGTTACGGCTCCGGATAGGACATCCCTTCCTCCTAGGGGATCGGCTGTGCCCATGAATGTTCAGCTGCTGGCTGGGCACAGACTTCTTTTCCACATGACATCCTACGGGGGCCGTGGGCTGTTTGCGTCCCTCTGTGCCCCAACATCGACAGTAAAAGGGAACATACAAAACAACAGGACAGTTCTCCTCACGTGGGAAACAGAGGCAGAGGGCTCTCCTGACCACTTTGTTAGCTAATACTCGTCAAGAGTTACTCACAGGGCTTGACAAAGGCATTTCCGTGTTTACTGTTCTGTGCTGTCAATGCTTTAAATAAGGAGAGTAAAGGAACGCACAAGCGTTCTGTGCCGGAGCAAGAACACGCAGATGCGCTTGGAGCCTGGCCCTCCCTCGCTCCGTTTACTATCACCATAGAGACTGAGTCACGGGTACGATCAGCTGGCAGGGAGGGCAGAGCCTGGTTCCTAACATAGGGGAGGTGCCCCCCGTCAGGCACCCCACCTGCTACCCGAGGACACGGGGGCATCCCACCCCTCCACGGATGTCCGTGAGGAGCGGGGACAAGCGGCAATCCCTTCTTAGTCCGTGGGTGGCCCGAGGTGCTGTGGTCCGGAACAATCACGCTCAGCTCATCCAGGGGATGGCAGCCCTCTGACAGCCACTTAACTCGGGACACCCTGGCAGCCGACCCCTCGCCTATTTGCCAGGCATGCTTGGGACACGTTGTTAGAAGTAGGGCCAAATGCCAGGGCTCCAAGAAACCCGAAATGAAAACCACAGCTCCAGGGCATCTGGGAGGAACGGGTCCAGGCTCGTTAGCTGGTCGGGCAGAGAACATTTATTTCCACCCAATCAGCACATCTGCCTAGAAACAAACAAGGTCAAAGCAAGCGCGTTCACATAACACAGATGATGGGCGGTCTTTCCGTTATCCGAGGTGCCGTGTTGGAATTACTGGGTCACCCCAAACTCACCTTTCTTTAAAGAAAAACAAAAACCAGTTCCAAACAGCTTTAAATTACACTCGGACCCGTGTGCATACCCGGTGCCCACGTAGGGGGCTGCAGCCAACGACGTCCACAGGGGGCTCAGGGAGACGATCCTCAAAGCGTGGGATGGGTGGATCGGCAGGGGCTCGGTGCCGGTGCCGAGGACGGAATGTAGCAGGGACCGCGGCTGTAGTGTCGAGGGGTCCCCAAGACACTCTGTGCGGGGACAGAAGCCAGACACAACTGGCTTATACTGCATGACACCGCTCACACACAGTATCCAGAACAGGCCAATCCGCTAGGCAGAAGTGGTGGCCAGAGCCGGGCGGGGGCATGCCCGCTCATGGGGACGGGGTTTCCCGTAAGCGCGAGGAGCGCGTGGCAGAACCAGACAGCGGTGGTGGCGGCCCAACTCCGTGAGCGCGCCAAACACCGCCGACTGCGCACTTTCGACGGCTGGGTGTTACGGTATTCAAATTACGCCTCGACGCGGTGTCCTAAAGCAGCAGCAAGGTGCATGGGTGGGCCCGTGCCAGATGGCCTCGCTTCCAGTCCTGCTCCGCCATGGAGGCCTTCGAGACTCCAGGTGAGCCACGGGCCCCTCCGTGCCCTGGTTTCCTCATCTGCCACGGTGCCCACCCCAGGGCACAGGTGCAGGGCCACAGACGAGCAGGGAACGTCCCGCCAGCCGCTATTACCTTCATTACCTCTTATCAGCCGTGGGCAGCGTGTGGCCCCTGGACCTGGGCCAGAATGGACTCCCTCTCTGGGGAGCCTCCTAGACCCTTCGGAGCCCAACCGCTGGGCATGCATCTGCTCAACAAACCACCAGGCCTTGCACAGCTAGGCTCACAGTCGCCCCTTCCCTGAGCCTCCCCGTGCCCTCCCTCCCCACTGCATCCCTACTGGCTCCCATCTCCCGTTTCATGAACTCTTCCAAGAACGGCCTGGACCTACTGCTGTGTCTGGGACCTCTCTTCTCAACCCTTCCCACTTCTGGTTGTTGTTTTATGGAGGCGGAAATCACATAATATGTTAAACTAGACATTTCAGACTGCAGTTCACAAGGGCACCCACAGAACATGCAACCACCATCTCTATGTCCAGAAAATTCTCATCACCCTAAAAGGAGACCCAGGCCCATTAGCAGCCACTCCCTGCTATGGACTGAATTGTGTCTTCCTCCCACATTCATGTCAAAACCACCACCCCCAGTGTGACCGCAGCTGGAGACGGGCCTTTAAGGAGGTAATTAAGGTTAAATGAGTCATGAGATAGGGCTGGGGTCCTTATGAGGAGAGGAAGGGACACAGCTCTCTCCACGCGCCCACAGAGGAAAGGCCACATGAAGACACAGCGAGAGGCGGCCATCGGCAACAGGAAGAGGACCGTCCCTGGGAGCTGAATTTGCTGCTACCTTGATCGTGAGTTCCAGCCTCCAGAAGAGAAATTAATGTTCCCTGACCACGTCCCCCGAACTACCCCGATCCGTGGTATTTTGTTACGCAGCCTGGGCTGACCAAAACGCTCCCCACTCCTCCGCCGCCCCAGCCCCGGCAACCGCTCAGCTGTTTTCTGTCTCCGTGGATCTGCCTGTTGTGGATGTTTCCCATCGGTGGGCCCACA